>NC_027748.1:27079590-27082624 GCF_000695525.1 Brassica oleracea var. oleracea | reverse complement strand
AGAGAGAGAGAGAGAGAGAGAGAGAGATAGAGAGAGAGAGAGAGAGACGAGATGAGGGAAAATAAGGTTGAGAGGATCGGGAGGATTGTAGAAATGGGAAAAACCTTTTAAAAAATGTCAGTTATACAAGTTTTATGGTTAAACTAATACTAAATTATACCGGTTGTACCAATGAAGTTTTGTCAAGTTATAAAAAGTTATACCATTAGTGATGGGTACGAATTGAATCAATTGGGAAAGATGTAGTACATAATGTAGTGTTGAGTACACATGTAGTGTTACTTATATTCAGTTTTCTATAATCAATTCTCATCTAACCATCTAATAAAATATGTAATTTCATAAAATATATAAGTTTTGTAATATAATAATTTCATTTCAGTTTGGTTCTACAGTTTAACTAATCTAGTTATACAAGTTTTACGATTTTACTGTTCAACTAATACTAAGTTATACCAATTGTACCAATATAGTTAATACCAAGTTATAAAAAATTATTACATTAGAGTTGGGTACTAAGAGCATGATTAACCTCACCTCTTAAGTATGTTCTTAAGAGGTGGGTCCCATAATTTTTTTAAAAACCACATCTTCCTTCTCTTCTGCAAGAGTCAAGTTTGGTAGGGTTCTTGTATTGTTCACGTGCCCCACTGACACATGGCGGTCTGCGATTGGTTCGTTTTTAATTTAAAAAATAAAAAATAAAAAAATAAGAACCCAAATGGGGTTTTAAGGGTTAATGGTGCTCTAATTGAATCAATTGAAAAAATATGTAGTGTTTAATGTAGTGTTGGGTACACATGTAACATTTAATGTAGTTATGGGTATGAATGTACACTAATAACCGTAAAAAAATGCTTAATGTAGTGGTGGGTATTAATTGAATCAAATGGAAAATAAGTTCGAAACAATAGTGTATAGGAAGAGAGAGAAAGAACAGCACGGATATGAGAGGAGAAAGAAGAAAAGGAATAAGAAGAGAGAGAAATGAGACGAGAACAATTGATTCGATAGATGAAATAATGATATAATTTATTTTTATCATATTTCTTAGGAGCAGATTAAAGAAAAAGTATGGTAGATTCATTAATAGTATGTGAATTTTATATATATTTTCTTTTTAATTAAAAGCATGTAAGACTTTTATCCGAAAATCAATAACGATAAATAATATTTTTTTTCCAATTTCTAACATGGTGTAGCTAAATGTGTTTATCATGGAAGCGTCATATAGAAAATGAATTTTTTCAAATAGTGTTTCCGATACTCGATCATACTGTTACAATATTTTATCTCTAGTTCTACTCATTTTAATCTAATATTATCTACTCATTTCATCAACAGAAGGCTGCTGTTGCAAAACATTCAGGCCTACTTAGGATTTGACCAGTTGTTTACCGTTGATCCAGTTGGATTTAGCGGAGGTTTAGCTTTATTTTTTATGGATGATTTTCAAGTTAATGTTTTATTTTCGAATAACATAATGATTGACATTAAGGCAGTCATTGATGGAATAAAAGTTTTCATGACGTTTGTTTATGGTGACCTTGTTTTCGAACGACGAGATCAAGATTGGGAACGAATTACGCGTTTCTCAACAACTAGAAATGGACCTTGGTTCATGACAGGAGACTTCAATGAAATTATTGGTCACAATGAAAAGGAAGGAAGGAGACAACGCCCTGATAGCTCGTTTCTACCCTTTTAGCAAATGCTTACAGATTGTGGGATGTTAGAGTTTCCTTTTACTGGAGACATGCTTTCATGGGTAGGGAAGAGAGCAGGACATGTCACTGTTCGATGTCGTCTAGACGGAGCAGTAGGAAATGCTGATTGGCATGAGAAGTTCCCACATTCTAATGTTAAGTACATGAGGTTATTGGGGTCGGATCATCGTCCGATTCTCGCTGACATACTCAAAAAGTCAACGAGAAGATAAAAAAAAATCAAATTCGACAGAAGATGGCTAGATAACGAAGAGCTAAGGCAAGTCATTTTAGAGGGATAGAAATCTCCTGATCTTCCCCCAGATGCGAGTATAATGGAACATATCTCTAGCTGTCGGAAAGCCTTGAGTGATTAGAGGAGACAACATAACATTAACTCTGCAAAGTTAGTGGATGAACTAAAGGAGAAGGTCGAGGGCTTATACGCAGATGATAATGCGACAACTGAGCAAATTGCAGCAGCGTTGAAGGAACTTTCTGATGCTCTTAAGGCAGAAGAAATGTTTTGGAAACAGAAGAGTAGAGTGTTTTGGCTGCGGAATACAAAATATTTTCATGCCTTGACGAAGCAAAGGAGAGCACGGAACAAAAGCACGTAGCTATTGGATGCAGATGGCAACATAGTTGAGGATGAGGAAGGTCTGGTAGCCATTGCGACTAGCTATTTTTGGCAAATCTTTGAGTCGTCTATTCCAGAATACATTGAAGAGACGCTATCATAAGTTCCCAGGACGATCACATGAGATATGAATGACAGCCTCACGGCTCCCGTTTCCGAATGGGAAGTCAAACTAGCTCTCTTTGCCATGTATCCAGATAAGGCGCCGGGACCAGACGGGATGACTGCACTTTTTTACCAGAAGTTTTGGGATATAGTCAAGAAGGATTTAACTCTTATGGTTAATAAATTCCTCTTTGAAGGGAATATCGCCAATGGGTTTAACGATACAAATATTTGTCTTATCCCAAAGACAACAAAGCCTAATGATATGGCTCAATTCAGACCCATAAGTTTGTGCAATGTCAGCTACAAGATCGTCTCCAAGTTCTTATAGACAGGATTGAATGGTCGTTTATCGAAGCTGTGATGCGAAAGATGGGATTTCAACACGGGTCAATCACTTGGATTATGAGATGTATCACGTCGGTAAAATATAAGGTTCTTATGAATGGCCAGCCAAGAGGGAATATTGTTCCAGGTAGAGGCCTACGACAAGGAGATCCTTTGTCTCCTTTCATTTTTATTCTGTACACGGAAGCGCTCGTTAGCCTTCTCAATCATGCAGAGAATCAAGGAAAGATAACGG
>NC_027748.1:27078415-27079361 GCF_000695525.1 Brassica oleracea var. oleracea | reverse complement strand
ATGAGATTAAAGATGTACTTGGAATTCATAATGATGGTGGGATGGGGGAAGTAATTGGGAATCCCAGAGGATATTAGTGGATCCAAATGCAAACTCTTTGCATTTCTAAAGGACAACTTGATGCACAGGGTAAACGGGTGGACTGGTAGATGGCTCCCAAAAAGGGGGAATGAGGTAATGATCAAGTCCATTTTACTCGCTCTCCCGACATACGTTATGTCGACGTTTTTGCTCCCATTGGAGATTTGTGAGAACCTCGCTAGTGCCATTGCACAATTTTGGTGGAGTTCGAATCCGCAAAAAGAGGCATACACTGGGCGAAATGAGAAAAGGCTTGTCTACCAAAAGAGGAGGGAGGGATTGGGTTCAGATTGATTTATGAGTTCAATTTAGCGTTACTGGCAAAACAATTATGGAGATTGGTCAAGTACCCTGATTCACTTGTTGCCAGAGTCTTGAAGGGCAGATATTATAGGATGACCTCGCCATTGCGAGCACTCTCTACAAGTAGTCCATCATATGTGTGGACAAGCATCTCCGCCGCACGGAAACTATTACTCCTGGGGATCAGACAGAAGATTCATTCTGGCTATGAAGTCAGGGTGTGGGAGGATCCATGGATCCCAACGAGACCTGCTAAACCAGCTATACCTGTAGCGCCTGTGATGAACCCGAATATGAGAGTTAGCGATCTCATTAATCAGGAATCGAAGGAATGGGACGAAGGGATATTAGAGGACTATGTCCATCCTGGTGGTATACCACTCATTCATAGTATGGCCATAAGCTTTACTCATCGCCATGATACTTTCTGCTGGGAATACACGGGAAATGGTCAATACACAGTTAAGTCTGGATATTGGGTTGCTCAAAATTTGTTGAAGCCAGATGAGGAAAAGGAGATACTGGAACCAAGTATCACTAAACTTCAAGCCTTTGCTTGGAA
>NC_027748.1:27046683-27078356 GCF_000695525.1 Brassica oleracea var. oleracea | reverse complement strand
GGTGTGATAATTACTGCCCGAGGTGTGGGGAAGCAGAGGAATCTGTAACTCATGCTATATTTGAATGCCCTCCTGCTCTGCAAGCATGGTCCTTATCGGCAACTCCTATAGGTCCAGGCACATTCCCAGTGTCAAGAGTCTATCTATACAAACATAGACTATCTATTCTGGAGGAAGAAGAATATCACAGAACTAGATCAAGACAGGGATTCTTATCCCTCGATAATATGGTATATTTAGAAGGCCCGCAATGATAAGCTCTTCAGGGGAATAGACAGAGATCCTTTGGAACTAGTCCGATATGCAGAAAGCGAATGCCAAGCCTGGTTCAGTGCAAACGAGATGATACCATCGGTAGTGCAAGTCAACAATGGTGAGGATAACCAAGTCTTAAGCTTGGGTAATATTTTCCTTCTGGATGGATCGTGGACAGCTTCTGATCGCTTTAGTGGATGTGGATGGGCTTGGATTGATAATGGGGAGAACATACAACTTATGGGTACACGGAACATCACTCGATGTGAATCAGCATTACATTCTGAGGTGGAAGCACTGCGCTAGGCGATGGATAATATGCTTCAACACTCGCCATGCCAGAACTTTGGAACAGACTGTAAGGAGCTGATTGCAATGGTAAAGGAATCCCAGAAGTGGCCAAGATTTGCGACAGAATTGGAGAAGATAGATACGCTGCAGATTTGCTTTCCGGACTTCAAAATCACCCATGTTCCGCAAGTGCGCAATCAGTTTTCGGACTTTTTAGCTAAGACTGCTAGGACCTTTCGTAGAGAGTTACTTTTCATTGGTTGTTCTATTCCGGTCTGGTTACCCAGACCACCTCAAGCTTGAGTAATAGAATGGTTGTTTGACGTCAAAAAAAAAAAAAAAATCTAATATTATCTTTCTTCGCTTCTCTTTTATCCAAACATTCACTAAATAGACATTAATTTTCTCAAATAGTGTTTCCAATACTCGATCGTAGTGTTACAGTATTCCATTTCTAATACTACTCATTTTAATTACTCTCACCGTTCCCAAAAGTAAGATGTTTTAGATTTTTTACTTGTTCCACAAAGATAGATTTTCTATATGTTTAAGGTATTTTATATACTTTTAAGAAACATTAAATGAAAATATTTGAATTGATTAAATTTCATTGGTGAAAATTTATTGAAAAGTGTATAATAAAGTAAAAGAAAAATTAAATTATAAACATTTAATGAATTTTTAATAAACGTGAACACTTTAGAAAATTTTAGTTTCGGAAACAGAGGAATTAATATTATTTTTCTTCGTTTCTCTTTTATCCGGACATTCACTAAGTAAAACTTGCCACCTGTCTTCTTTTTCTTTTTTCTTTAGACAAGTCTTGCTTGTTTTGTTCTAATTTTAATTTTAGATGGCATGCATGCATCATCAAATATTATGCTTCACATACTTGAAGGAGCGTCAGCGTGGTAAGAAAATCATAGTTATATTTGCAGATACGTGTTTTTAAACTAAAGCTATTTACTCAAATATTCTAAATATATGAAAGATTTGAATATAATTGCTAAGCTAGATTTGGAACATTGTCCCTCCATACATTGAAACAAAAAAACATAAAAAACAGTGTGTATAAGTTACAAAAAAAAAACAGTATATATCATTTTAGTACGAAGATTGTGTGCTTCATTTAATGTATCATACATCCCTCTCTATACGGATATAACTAATTAATAAAAATGAGGAAAATGTTAGAATCATGTATATAATGAAAATAGATTAGAGGATATATTTTTTATTTTGAAAAGAAAAATAGATTGGAGGAAAAGGACATGATGACTAAAAGGAGCTTTCAGTGCTTTTAATTCAGCTCTGAGTTTTGAATTTGATAAGCTAGAAATGCTTGTTCTTTTCACAGATTTCTATGTTTTATTGGTTGTTCTATTCCGATATAGTTATCCAGATCACCCATGTTTGAGTAATACAATAGCCGTTTGTTGCCAAAAAAAAACATTGGCATTTTGTATAAAAAAAAACAAAAATATGTTTCTTAATTCATGAGAAAAAAATATGAAAATTTCACATGCATAGTCTTTAATGTTCATAGGTCTATAAATTTGTCCGCACCTCTTAGATTTTCTAGATAGGAACATACATTGAATTTTTTGTTTCTGACAAAGACACATTAAAATTTCTTCTAGGGAAATTTGATTCTATAACCCAAGAAACTATAATTCATGAAATGACTATATCAATATAGAAGTTATGATATACTATCTATAATGTGTATTAATTACCATTTTACCCTTTTTATACACACATGATTTTTTTTTAATTACAAAATGTTTTCCCCTTCTAATCTTAATCATCTTTAACTTTATAAAATACAATTATGGAATCTCATAATTTATACATAAAACACATATATTTTTCTTACATATGATATGTTTTGAAAATTTTAAAAGAGACATATATTCTTATAAATTTTATTTATAGTAGTTAAAGTGACTATATTTTTAAGAAATATAGAATAAAAATGTTACTTTACATGCTCTCTCTCTCTCTCTCTCTCTCTCTCATGTTTGATTTTTATATGTTATAATCATATAAACTGTTCAATTATTAGAGGATAAACATTAAAGAATAAGTAGAAAAACATGAAGTCCTCTAGCTTAGAGTTATCTTAAGACAAGGATTTATTTCACTCATGTGTAGGAATGAATCGAGTTGTATATAAAATCTTGTATGAGCTTTCTAATAAACCAAGTCATTATGATATCAAAACTTACATGTTATCGGGGCATAAAACCTAAAAGAATTTTTTTCTGAATTTGTTGTCCACTTACTCTAAAATCCTTATCAAATTATGTCTAGCGAAACGCAGAAGAAAGATGAAATCATGTCAAACTCACCATATTTATGTTATGCTTCTGATAATCCAAGAGCGATGGTTTCTTCGGTTCAGTTGAACGGAGAAAATTACAATGAATGGTTGTCGGAGATACTCAATGTTCTCCAGACTAAACGAAAGATGGGTTTTATCAAATATACTTTGAAGAAAAGAGAATAAAATAGTGTTAATATTGAAAACTGTTTAAAAGTTAATTCAGTGATCGTTGGGTGGATCTGTGCTTCCAAAGAGTTAAACGTAAGATCATCTGTTACATATATAACAGATGCACACCAACTATGGGAAGACTTGAAGCAGCATTTTTCAGTTGAAAACACACTCAGAGTACATAAAATGAAAGCTCAACTTGCATCTTGCAGACAGGAAGGGCAGAGGGTCTTGTATTATTTTGGGTGGCTATCAGTTTATGGAAATAATTGCAGGTGTGCAAATTTATTCATGTATGCTCCTGTGGATCAGCAACAGAGATTGCAAAAGAAAAAAAAACATGAGAAGATACACAAATTCGTGATGGGGTTAGATGATTCACGCTTTGGAAGTATTTGTATGGCTATTATTGGTACTGATCTGTTGCCATCACTTAAGAAATATTTAACAAAATAGTAAGAGAAGAACAGAGGATTACTTCTGCAAGGAATCTAGAGCAGCAATATGATACATGTAGTTTTGTAGGAAGACAAGGATCCTTTGCACCGAGACAAGATCAACAGTCGGACATGTACTTCAAAAAATCCGATAGTCAAAACAGAACAGAGAATTTAATCATCAAACCTTGATCTCTCTGTTCCCACTGTGGCAGTGCAGGTCATGACAAACATGAATGTTGGCAGTTAATAGGCATTTTGGAATGGTTTACTGAACAAGGTGGTGGAAGTGGTCAGTCCTGCAGTTCTAGAGGCAGAGGTGGTTGTGGCTCTTTTGGAGGACGAGGATGAGGTCAAGCCAAATGTGACTGACACAACAAGCTCAAAATCGTCTCCTTTTCCTGAGTTTTGTTTCCGATCAATGAATGATACTGAATTAAATGATCAATAAAAAAGCTAGAAAAAATTCTTCATACAAGCTCTCTGGTAAAAAATTCTTTGATGATGTAATTCTTGATACATGAGCTTCTCACCACATGATTGGCGATCGCTCGTTGTTGACAAATATCGAGAATATATAACCTTGTTCAGTGGCATTTGCCGATGGAAATAAAGCCTTTGCTGCATATGTTAGATTGTTACCAATATCAACAAAAATAACTCTGGGGCAAGTTCTTTATGTACCAGATTTGAATAGCAAAATGGTTTCATTCAAAACGTTATTGAAACAGACAAACTGCTTAGCATCTTTCACTGATACAATTGGCGTTTTGCGGGACCATTTTTCGAGAACTCAGATTGGAACTGGTGAACAGAGTGATGGTATGTATTACTTTACGGATATAGTTTCAGCAAGGAGTCATAGGGCTGTTTGCAGTTTGGATCAGACCTTGTGGCATCGACGTTTGGGACATCCATATTTTGAGTATATTTGGATTTTTTTTTTCTTTTTGATGTTTCTAAATCAGCTTACTCTAGTTCGTGTGATATTTGTTTTAGAACTAGGTAAACTCGTGAAGGCTTTTATGATAGTTTGAATAAACTACATTATTTTTTTCTTTAGTTCATGTGGATGTCTGGGCACCATATCAAATTCATGCATCATTGTGGAGCAGTTTATTTTCTAACAGCCGTGGAGGATTCCTCACGAGCTGTATGGATGTTTCTTCTACTCGAAATATCAGAAGTTAAAACAGTTTTGAAAACTTCTCTATGCTGAGAAACAGTTTAACAAGGTAGCCAAGATAGTTCGTATTGACAACGGAAAAAAGTTCATGGTACTTACATCTTTTCCAAAGAACACGGGATAGTGCATCAAACTTCTCGCGTAAACACACCAGCAGAACAGAAGCATTGAAAGAAAACAGACATATATGTTTATCAAATAATATAATAGTATTACTAGGTTAAGACCCGCGCAAGATCAACATTATATAATTTTATGTATTAAATATTTTTACATATTATGAAATAATAAATATATATTAAATAATTAAAAGTCAGTAACTATTAAATATATAATTAAATTGGTGCGAACATATAAATCAATTTTATTAATCAACAAAATATTTGTTTTTATATTTGATAGGATATGTAATTAAATTTAAATGATACTAACATAGATAATGTATTTTAGTATATTTTTAATATTAATGTCTATTAAATGATGATTTCTACTCATATAGTTTTTTGATCATTTGTATCTTTTATAGAAAAATAAATAAATTACTGATAACAAAATTTTCATTGTGTGATTAATAGTTTTAGTAATTTATAATTTTTTTTAAAAAAAATAAGTTGTCAATGATCGTTCAAAACTTTTATCAAAAAAATTGTTCAAAGTAAATTTTGAAACTAAAATTTTGTATTTTATATGGTTTATAGTTTAATTTTAAACGATATATATATTAATCTAAATAATTAATTAAATTAGACTTTTTACTTATATAATTTTTGTAATCATTTGTATTTTGTCATAACAAAAAGTGACAAAAAGTTGTAATGCTTATCAAATAATATATGGGGGATGTGAGTATTGTTAGCATAATTTATGCGTGTTTCTCACATTCACTTGCCGTAAGTAGAAAAATGTCATCCCATGTATATACGTGTCACATCTTATGTATATAGTTATTGCACTAGTTTTTTTTTTCTATGTACACAAATTAACCCTTTCTTTTAAGTCTCTCTTGGCTTCTTCCTCTAAGAACCAATATTTTGTATTTTGATCATAGGCATTGTATGCTAGTTTTAATATATATGCATATTTTCTGAATGTATCATACATCCCTCTCTATAAGTTGCAAATTTGCAATATACAGTATTTAAAGTAGATTCAAAGTGAATTCAAGTGATGCAGCATGTGATATTAAGTAGTTTCAGAAGTAAAGATACATGTTTTGAGAGATTTTTGGTAGATGACTGGATAAAGTTTATCAGTTTTCTTTTATTACAAATTAGAATTTGTGGGTAACAAAAATAAAATAATTTCTGAAAATGTGAGCTACTGTTATTACGCAACAGCATAGATATACATGTTACGCAAACACATCATGGTAGTGTGATATACATTAATCTTATAACTTTAATAATAATTGTCTCAAATAGTAAAAAATAGTACTAAAAATACTGATCATTTAAATATTTACTACTAGAATAAACTTAATATGAAATTATCTTAATTATTTTTAATAAGGGAAACTTAAATCTTAAACTGGAATGAAAAATCTCAAATAGAATGAAAAATCCCAAATAAAGTATTAACTTTGTTAGCAATTAATTCAGGATAAACACGTATTTTTACACAGTAAGTTGTACTATGTATAAAAATTAAACCTGTTATGCTAGTTTTAGAAAAACAAACTATTTTCTACTAATTTATATAGCTGTCTTCTAAATATTGTGATGCCTCCTAATTACTATGCTGACTATATGTGTGTACTATTTCTTGTTTTTAAGAAACAATTGTAATATTTCCGACACGGTAAGATGCCATAGCAGAAACAGGGACAAGCTCTGTACGAGATGAGGTAAGCACTTGAGTACAATAAAACTTTTCAATAGTGACACACAGGGATATATGTATACATAAATGAGTATGTACTTTACACTCATTTTGTGCAACCAGTGAATAAGCAACTGGAAATTAGAGTTATCTAAGTTAAAAAAAAAAAAAAAAAAGAAATTAGAGTTATACGAGAGTTTGAATGGTGAGTCCACCGTTTTTGGTAAATTACTTTTTTTCTTCACCTTTTTAGGTCAACTATATATTTAAATTAATTTAACCTATTTTTGACTATTCGCGTCTAAAATAAAAGAATTTACAAAATAATATTTTCGTGCTGATGTCTAGCCTAGGCCTGAAACGGATCGGGTATCCAGGCAACTTTAAGGTATCCGGATCGGGATCTTTATCCGGCGGATCCATAATTTTACTATCCTTATCCGGATCCGGGGTTCTCGGATATTCGGATAGCGGATATCCTTCTAAACATTGTAATATCAGGCGGATATCCGGATCCAGATTTGGATCCTTAAAATAAATAAATAAATAATATTAATATATATAAAAATATTTAAAATAATTTAAAAATAAAGAATATATAATGTTTTTAATGATTTCAATGTATAATATTACAAAATTTATATAAAAATTTACGTATACTATTATAAAAATGAAAATATATTAAAAAGTTAGTTTTTATATATAAATATTACTATTTCTAAAATAGTTATTAATAAAACTTACGGATCCAGATATCCGGATCCGGATCCGGCTTTGACGGATCCAACATTTTACTATCCGGATCCGGATTCGGCCCCTCCGGATATCCGGATTTTCGGATCGGATCCGGATCGAATCCGGATCTCGGATAAAAGTCTCAGGCCTAGTCTAGCCAATTAAAGTAAGTGATATATTCTTACATCTATTAATATAAAAGCTAGAGCTTGAAAACTAGAGGTTGAAAACAAAACTAGATATATCCATATCAAAAATGAAATTTCTAAGGTGAAAAGACAGCGTCATTTTGATAAATTAATTTGGAGTAGTTTAACTCAAACTAAACAATGATCTTATTCCATTCTCTGAATAATCAACATATTCAAATTCACCTAGTTTATCTAGCTCGCTACACGTGGAGGTTACGATGGTATTTCACAGATGGTTCCTGGAAAGCGAATGATATTTTCTCAGGAAAGAGTTGGTTTAGCACTTTAGAAGGATTTGATGGGTTTACCGAGGCGAAGAATGTTCGGGCTAGTCTCACTCCTCTTCATGCGGAGATGGAAACACTACTCTGGGCAATGGAATGCATGAAAAATTTATGTCAATTTCAAGTTATGTTTGCAAATTGTTCTCAATTGGTGAAGATGGTTTCAGAACTAGAAGAATGTGCAGTTTTTTGCAAGTTATTTGGAAGATATTAAAGTCCTGAAAGAAAATTTCTTCCGAGCGGAGATCATCTATGTACCAAGAACGCAAAATTCAAAGGCTGATAGCCTAGCACGCAGTGTCAGGAAGCAACCGTCTTTTATTGTTCACATGGATCAATATCTTCCGTTTTGGTTCACATAGTCTGTATGAGTCCGTATAAGTTGATGTAAAAAAAAAAAAAATCTAGCTCGCCAATTTGATTAATACCATCTAGTTGGTTTAACCCACCTAACTGGTTCAATTTATCGAACTAAGATCAGTTCAACATTTGATCTTAGTTTTTTTGGGAAAGTCATCCTTTTTATCGATGTTAATTTAACCTTTTGATCCCGTCCCTGATCATGCCAGATGATCACTTAAATAAACTCTTGTTCATCTGGCCATCAGCAAACCATCCCTATTTTATTATTGACTTCTAATTAACATGTGATCAAATCAGTTCATTCGATATATCTTATAGAATTCTATTAAAG
Organism: Brassica oleracea var. oleracea; assembly: GCF_000695525.1. Taxonomy (NCBI): domain Eukaryota; kingdom Viridiplantae; phylum Streptophyta; class Magnoliopsida; order Brassicales; family Brassicaceae; genus Brassica; species Brassica oleracea. The sequence continues at coordinate 27,069,968 of NC_027748.1, read as the reverse complement.
TTGAGATTCCCATTTTTGTAACTAATTCATCACTTTTCCAACCCTTTATTTAACGCTTCTCTTGGTTGTTATGGATGGTTAAAGAAAATCTGGTAGAAAATGTCCAAGGAGTTAGAATCTCAAGGGTCGAAACCAAATTTAAATGAAAAGAAATATCAGTCTCTATATATGGTCTAAATTAGTTACCCATAATTTTATATTTATTTTTAAATATATGAATAACCACAATATAACTTCTTATTACAAAAAAAAAAAAAAACTTCTTATTGGATAATTTAACTCTTTCGACAAAGATCCATTACATATAATTTGTGCTCATCATATTCACAATGTATCGATTGTATTCTTGACGTGTAGAATCATTGTAAACGAATTTACTTGCACCATACTGAACACGAAATTCATGTAAATCTGCTCATCATATTGTTTTTTTTTTTCAAAAGACTTGCATGGAAAAAAATTTCGAGAAGGACTTCAAAAGAAAAAAAATGCACGGTGTATATTTTGCATGCATTTAATCCATTAAATTTAAATTTATATTGTGGTCTAATATAATAAGTACACTGAGACCGGGACTGCCCCATCCCTTTCCTTCATTTAGGGCGTGGAATCTCTGCTCCACCCATTCTCTCATATTATCCCAGCTTTTTAATTATTATTTTTTTGGTAAACATCTTTTATAATATATTTGATCCACATATAATGGAAAACATTATAAATGGTTTATATGAGCAATAAATGTTAAAAGCTTAAAAGAGTATAGTAGGAACGTATGTTATCTTGTGTTAAAAAAAGAAGGAAGTATTTTATCTGTTGATATTAAAGAAACACACACAGTAGGTTTCTTCTCCACAGTAAGTATGCACTTAAAGTAAACAAATAAATTAAGCAGCATGGAATTGATACAACATAAATCTTAGATATTGCTCTGGTTCTTTTAATCATAAAATGCATATTGTTTTCGAATACTCTTAGCCTTGATTGGTAGAGCATTAACATTAGCATTAGCATTATGCTCTAAATTATCCAATCAACAATTGTTAGAAAAACATTTAGAGAAGCATTTACTAAATGCTAATGCTCTCTGGCCAATGCTCTCATATGAAGCTTTTAGGAGATCATTTGCATTTATAATTAATAAAATTAAGAAAAATATATAATTAATTCATTTATTTGATTCAATAATATCATAAAATTATTTTATATCCAGAAAATAAAATTTTGATTTCTAAAATTAATTTACAATATAAATATTTTTTTTAAAAGTAGTTTTTCACATTTAAAATATAAAATTTAATTCATATAATTTTATTTTATATAATTTAAATTATTTTTAATGTGAAATATTATTTTTAAAATATATATTTTAATTACAAAAATTTATTTTAAAATAATATTTTTCAATATAAACATAATTTTTAATTATTAAATAAAATAAATTAATTATATATATTTTTCATTTTATATGTTACTATTTATATATGTATATTATAAATATATTCATTAAAAATAAATATATTATATATTATATACTAATTTTTAAAATAATTTTAAATAGCATACTCATATTGCTCTACCAATCATCTTATTAAACAATTTAGTAAAATCATACAGCTCCTGCAGCATACTTCTTCTATAGCATACTGCTACTGCTAATGCTAATGTTCTACCAATTAAGGCTTTAATCAGAACTACACGATATAAATTGGTTGTTAAGTAATTTCTTAGTATTTTTGAAGTGTTGAGACCATTTAGTATCGGTATAAATTTTCCAAAACGCTAAAAAATAAGATGTTTAGCTAAAGAAGTCAGACGTTGTTGGATATAAAAAGGTAAGTAGTGGCATACCTTTAAATAGCTCTGGGCAAAAAAAACCGGAACAAAAAAACCGAATAGGAACCAAACCGAATTACCCGAAACCGGACCAAAACCCTCAAATATCCGAATGGTTCCTATATTTCTATATCCGAATAACCGAACCGAAATCGGAACCGAACCGAGAACCGAATGGGTATCCGAATATCCAAAAAACAAGTTTCAACTTTCTATTATAATGTAAATTATCATCAACTCTACTCGAACGCGGATTTGATAGGAATAATGAAAACATTGTTACCACCTGACCACGTTATCTTTTATGTACTCTCTTATATTATACAGATATATTTGGTATTTAATAATAAAATATAATAAATACTTATAAAACTAGCACTTTAATATTTTGAATTCTGGTTAGATTGACTAATATAAGTGTGTAACCAACAAACCACTTAGATTAACATGCTAGCTAATACATTATATATATATTTGGTTCATATATTAAACGGATACCTGAAACCAAACCGAACCAAAACCGAACTGAAGTCTCATAGATACCTACTGGGTATAAGAATGATTTATCCGATATACCCGGAACTGAATCGAATATCCGAATGCCTAGAGCTACCTTTAAGTATTAAAAATAGGTAGATATACCCATAAATATTTCATTATAAATTTTCTTTACAGTGCGTATAACATCATGATATGCAGATGAAAAAAGAAATGATATGCAGATGACTCACGATATTCCTGGGTTTGCTTGGATAATCAATTTTTTTAATAAAAAATTCTGTAATTAACAAAATTTCTATTTCAAAAATATGGAGTTGTAGTTTTGGTATAAAAAAATAGTTGCACGTATTATTGCATGGTCAAGTGAATTCTCGTTTTAGTAGGATGATTTGTTCGGTTAATGTTAATACTACAAACGGTAAGGAAATAGAGGAATTTGTATAAATGTATAACTGAAGCTATATTTCCAAATAAACATAAATAGACGGTTTTAATCAAAATAGAATATGTTAAAGCAGAATAGTAGTAAAAAAAAGGAATAGTAAAAATAGTGAAAAACAACGAGATTAACTTTACGGTTGGATGAAGAGAAACCAGGTGGGTGAGATAAGGGTTAGCTCCCCAGATTACATGGAATCAGAAGCGGATGCGTGGAAGCGGAATCGTTTGGAAGCGTGGAATCGAGGTTTTGAAAAAATGAGGAAGCAGATACGTTTTAGAAGCGTGTATATATAATATAATTAAAGTATTTATACACAAGAAAACTAGATATGAAAAAAATATGATTAGAAAATTGTGCAACATACTATGATTTTAACTTTGTGTCTTAAAGTTCATGAGCTAAAAAAAACAAATGGCTAGGCATAAAGTTTCATATTAAAATATTTATTTTAAAGGGTTTTGTATATTATAAATAATTAGGTGAAAATTTTCACTTTCTTAAAAGGTTTCGTATACTGTATGTCAAAGGTATATTTCAATTGGGCCAAAACATATTTAAAGCCCAAGCTATGTTCGTGAAACTCTTCACTTTCTTCGTTATGAAAGCACCGATAATATACCGTCCGCTTCCGGTCGACACACCGTTCGCTTCCGATTCTGGAACCTGCGTTGCTATTACGATTCCAAGCAGCTCTTTTCAAGAATCGTGATTCCCATGCGATTCCAAGCGATTCCGGTTCCGCTTCTGGTTCGGGAGCGGCAATCGTAGCTCCACCAACGATTCCGTGCAACGTAGGAGCTAGCTCCATGCATTAGGTAAAAAAATTATACATATAAGCTAAGTTGCATGGAAACGGAAACGGATACGCGGAAACGAAATGTTTCGAAACGTGGAAACATGATTTTTTATTATTTTTTGCTTTGGAAACGTTTAGAAACGTCTATAAATATATATATATATATATATATATATATATATACAAACACATATGTAACTTACTAATATTTGCATTCATTTTTATTATGTTTAATATATCTTAGAATACAAATAAATAAATAGCCATTCGATTTAATCTTACGAAAATAAAATAAGTCATCATTAAACCTCAAAATCATATAAAATTTTCAAAAAAAAAAATACAGTACTTAAATATTAAATAGTTTAACCAAAACAAAAATCATAACAACAAGTCATAACCAATTGGAAAGTTCTAGCGTTTCTAGAACAGAAACGCGAGTTTCCAAAATAGAACGCCAGTTTCCACTAAGTTTCCAAACTGAGATTTTTAAGAAACGAGTTTCCAATGTGTTTTCGCGAGTTTCCAAAAGATTCCGATTCCGAAACGTTTCCGAAACGTGAAACAGACCTTCAACCGAGTTTCCATGCAACAATAAGTACGATTTCTTTTTACGACTATAAGTACAAATATTTAAATACAAATATATAGTGAAATTTATTTTTTACTTGTTTATTTGGAATTAATATAACTAAATTTGTTACTATGTTATGTGAATACATATGCAATTTTTTGAAACTTAGATTAATACATATCACATGTACTTTTGTTTTTCAATTAAAGAGGGTTTGTGTTTTGTTCAAAAACATTAAAGATGGTTTGTGTACCAAACCTCCTCAAATTTTTTTAATATAAAACTCTTCTAAAATAACTGTCGGTTAATAATTTAATTTCACTATTTCCTAAATTAGAAACATTAAAAGATAACTAATACCCACCATGTTTCATAAAAAAATGTCATTTGACACTATCTTATTACAGAAAGAGTATTATTTAAGAATTTTAACGCAATTTATATCTGTTTTAAATTTAATATTAATTATTATATACATTGATCTTATAAATAATTTTATTTATTTTTAAAATGTTTGGTTAAACAAATGTATTTATTAAAACATTAATATATTTTAGTTAGTTTTAATGAGAGTATAAAGTGATATAAAGTGATAATCCAAGGTCGATGGTGTTTCATAGATGGGTCATGGAAAGAGAATGATGGTTTCTCTGGACAGGGGTGGTTCAGTACTTTAGAAGGTTTTAATGGGCTGATGGGAGCAAGGAATGTTTGGGCTAGTATATCTCCTCTCCATGTGGAAATGGAGGCATTACTTTGGGCAATGGAATGTATGAGGAACTTACGTCAATTTCAGGTTACGTTTGCAACGGATTGTTCTCAATTGGTGAAGACGGTTTCGGAACCACAAGAATGACCAGCTTTTGCAAGTTATTTAGAAGATATTAAAGTCCTGAATGAAAGTTTTTCTTGATCAGAGATTATCTATGTGTCAAGAACGCAAAATACAAAGGCGGATAGCCTAGCACTTTGTGCCAGGAAACAACCGTCTTTCGTCGTTCACATGGACCAACATCTTCCAGTTTGGTTCACAGAGTCTGTATGAGTCTGTTTATGCTGATGACAAAAAAAAAAAAATAAAGTGATATAAATGATATAAAGTGATACTCTAGCTTCATGAAAGAAAACGAATATTTAATACTTAAATAAATATGGAAGGTAAAGTATAATCGTCGTCTCCCTTTAACATTCCTTCCATATTTTGTTTTCATTGCCTTTTCTTAATACATGCATAAACGGATAGAGATTTCGACCGAAAAAGGGACACCGACACAAAAACAAGTAAACAACTACTGATAAATTAGATTATGGTCTGTATATGCTTTGACAAATTAATAACTACATAGGCCTCAAGTGTTTAGTAAAAAAAAGGTCTCAAGTGTTTGTTCTTAGTAGATTTTTTTTTTGTTCAACTTGTTCTTAGTAGGTATGACATGATTAAATTGGGTGAAGGTGATGTCCAAACAAAAACCTAAATTTCAGTGTCCTTCTTGAAGTGATAAATAAAAACTATATGCTAATATAAGTGTACAATGTGTTCAGAACCATCATACACACACATTGATCTTTAGCCTTTCTAAATTAATAAGGAATACACCGATCCCACATTTCCAACATCGATTGTTTTACCTAGGACACCTCTAACATTATATATTAATTTAATATGATAATGATTTTTAAAATAATATTTGATATAAGACGAAGAAGATTTTGGAGTCTTAATATATGATATACATCACGAGATCTTAATATTAAATTTTATCATGCTCTCACAAAACAATGCCGTGCTCGTAATAGAATTGTGAATTCTATCATACTGATTGAAAGTGGATAGTTGAAGAACAAAGTGTAAAAAAGTTGAAGTAGATTATTTTGATGATTTGTTTTAGACAACTTCTCCCTCATAGTTCGAAGATTTTTAGATGAGATTACATTTACCATCACCCCCAGATGAATCAGCTTTTAATCAGGCTAGCAACCGAAGATAAAATAAGACAATGCCTGATTATGATGCATCCAAATAAAAATCCTGGACCAGATGGAATGACAACTCTATTTTTCAAACACTTTTGGTATATAATAAAAAAAGAGATCTATTAAAAATGGTCAATAATTTTTGATCTCCGGAAAACTGGAAAAAATGTTAAATATTACAATATTTGTTTGATTCCTAAAATGGAGAGGCCTACAAAGATGACAGAGCTCAGAACTACAAGCTTATGTAAAGTAGGATATAAGATTATATCTAAGGTATTATGTCAGAAATTAAATGCTTGTCTTCCTCACTTATTTCGGAAATACAATCGACCTTTGTGCCTGGAAGATTGATCTCTGACAATATCCTCATAGCTCACGAGATGTTTCATGGATTGAGGACTAACAATCATGCCAGGAAAAAACAATGGCCGTAAAGACAGATATGAGTAAAGCTTATGATAGAAATAAATGGATTTTTATTCAAGAGATACTTTCCAAGATGGCGTTTAATCATCACTGGACCCAACTAATGATGTAATGTATTTCCTCGGTACTGTACAAAGTTTTATTGAATGGTCAACGAAAGGGACACATAGCTCTACCGAGGGGTCTACGACAGGGGGACCCCTTATCTCCTTGTTTATTTGTTATGTGTACGGAAGCATTGGTAGCAAATATTAAAAAGCCTGAGAGAAAGAAACAACTGACGGGCATAAAGGTTACAAGGGCTTGTCCTCCGATTTCTCATCTGCTCTTTGCAGAGAATAGTCTTTTCTTTTGTAAAGCACAAAGAGAGGAATGCTATACAATTCTCAGGATTCTAAAAGAATACGAAGTTGTATCGGGTTAGCAGATAAATTTTGAAAAATATTTGATTCAATTCGGTCACAAGATTGAAGAGTCCATCAGACAGGAACTACGTGACATTTTAGGGATACAAAATTTAGGCGAAATGAGATCATATTCGAGAATTCCTGAAAATTTGGGAGGATCAAAAAGATAAGTTTTTTGTTTTTATTCAAGATCGTTTAAAGAATAGAGTAAATGGATGGACCTTCGAGTTTTTATTCAAAAGAGGAAAGGAAGTGATTATAAAATCTGTGGTACCGACTTTGCCAAACCATGTCCTGTTTTCGCATACCAAAAACGGGAACGAAGAAGCTAACGAGTGCAGTGGCACAATTTTGGTGGAGTCCAGGGGGCAACACTAGATGTATGCACTGAAAATCATAGGATAAACTATGTAGTCTTAAGGACGAAAGAGGCTAAGGGTTTATAGACCTCACAAATTTTTATACACCTATGCTTCGGAAGCAATTTTGGAGATTGATAGAAAAACCGAACACACTATTCTCTCGTGTATTCAAAGGACGGTATTTCACGAATGCATCACCCCTGGAACCAATTAGATCGTACTCGTCGTCCTACGGCTGGCACAATATTTTATCTGCTAGATCTCTGGTTAGCAAATGACTAATCAAAAGGGTAAGCTCATGATCATCTTTCTCAGTAAGGAATGATCATTGGCTGCCATCCACTTGCCTGAGACCAGTAAATAAAAATCAAAAAAATCTTTACCCGAACATTACAGTAGATTTTCTCATCAATGTAACATTAAGAACATGGAATTTACAGGTCATTCAGACTCTACTGGATCCTCAAGATGCAAAAATAACTGAAAGTATACCATTAAGTCAATTTAGAAGCAGATCGTGATGGATGACATTTTACTAATAATAGGAGATACACGGTGAAATCTGGATTTTAAGTAGAACGAGTGTACCCGGATAGAAAAAGAACGCTACCAGAGTATGGTCCTTCAGTCTTTCCACTGAAGGGTTTTTGCTAGAAACTACGCTGTCCACCTAAGATGAACCATTTTTTGTGGCAACTAGTATCAGGATATTTAGTGGTTAAGAAAAATTTAAGAGCAAGAGGAATACAAGTGGATACAATTTGTGCACGATGTGGAGCACCTGAGGAATACATAAATAATTTGTTTTTAAATGTCCACCAGCAGTTCAGGGTTGGGCACTCTCACGTATACCATCGAATCCAGACATTTTTCCACTCAATCACTTTTAACAAACATTGATCATTTATTTTAGAAGGCTTCTGTAGAATTGGAGGATCATCAATTTGCATGGATCTTATGATACATATGGGAAGGAAGAAACAACAAAGTATTTAGCAATTTGGATATTGATCCTAGAGATACTCTCAAATTGATAGAAACGGAGTCAGTACTTTGTGTTGAGGCACATATTTCACTTACATAGGGAATCGATCAAACTCGATTACCAGTAGAAGTAGTAGTACTGTCTATCCCAGGTAGATAGAATTTTACAGATGGATCATGGAAAAATTAGAAAATCTATTCGGGACAAGGGTGGCATAGCACACTGGAAGGTTTAGATGGCTTAATGAGAGCAAGGAATACAAGAGCGAGCCAGTTGCCATTTCACTCGGAAATCTCATTAGGCAATGGAATGCATAAGGAATCTCAGACAGTTTACTGTTACATTTGCAACAGACTGTTTTCAGTTGGTAAAGATGATTTCGGAACCAGAAGAATGACCAGCATTTGCAAGTTATTTGGAAGATATAAAGATCTTGAAAAGAAATTTCAACAGTTCAGAGCACATTAATATACCACAGACGCATATTTCAAAGGCAGACAGTCTCGTACGCAGTGCAAGAAATCAACCGTCGTTTGTTATCCGTATAGATGAGGAGCTTCCAATTTGGTTTGCAGAATCTATATAAATTTGTTTAGTTGCTAACAAAAAAAAATAGAATAAAATAAATTAAAATCCTTAGTAATTTTATATAAACATGAAGTAAATCGGTAAAGTAAAAAAGAAATAATCAATAATTTTATATAAACATGAAATAAATCGGTAAGTAAATAAGAAATAATCAAAATTAATGTTTCATTAATCAATAAAGTAGGAATCCAGCATATTGTGAAACTATAAGCACTAGAGAGGAAACGAATTATCAAACCAACTAAGTCATACAGTATAATACAAAACCAGTTAAATTATAAAATACAAAACTAGCGACTTTTTCATTCTTTTTCTCTCGACTTTTTCATTCTTTTTCTCTCGATACGAACTGTACTATATATAGCCACAACATTTTTCTCTTTGTAACATTCATATTACTGATATACCATGGATTTGATCCACTTTTACGCATGGTTTACAAGTGTTATAACTATTAATTATTATATTATAAAATCTATTTAGAATATTTATAGGATCGAGTGATTTGAAGAAAAGTGATGATTTTGGAGCATTTTGGAGATATTTGAAGTAAGCACCCGAGATGACCATCGAGCTCGAGCATCGGTCGATATTGAAAAGGAATAATCGATCGATGTCCACATCTTGACGTCGATCTACAGCGAAGCGCGCAGAAAGCCCGTTTGGTCAACATAGAACCCATGTCTTCACCAATTTACAAGATTACCCATGACGAGTTTTAACCTAATTATATAAGCTTTGCCAACATGTTAGAGGCAAAGTGTGCTTTCTTGTTTTACTATTTTCACACCAAATGTTTTGTAGGATTCTTCGTAGATTGGAGAGAAGATTCAAAGAGATTTGTGATTGGAACTCCGTTAATATCTATCTATTATTCTAATGCAGTTTTCATACCTTATTGCTGTTATGAATTGCTTGTCGATGTCTGAGTAGTTCTCTTGTTAGATTTTAGGGTTTAAATAGGTTATGAGGGATTAGGCTCAACTATAGATTGCTAAGTTATGATATTAATCTTTAGAATTTTCATTAATGTCTGATTCTAGATTAGCTACCTAGAACTTGTCTTAGGATTGTTAGATTTAAGTGATAACTTTCATCTTATCCTGAAACCATTCTAACTGAGCTAAGACTGCTAGAATAAGCGAGAGCTGATCTAGTAACCTTAGTGAGCATATTCAACCCGTGCATTAACGCTTGACCAAGCGCGTCGATCGATATTCCTATTGAATAATTGGTCGACGTTTCAACAAGTATATCGATCGATATTCCTAAAAAATAATCGATCGACACTGGTCAATAGACAAACCTAGAAAGCGAAAGCCTAAGGATTTGTTATTAAGTGTTGAGCTCTATAATATCATGCATGCAACTTGTTAAGCATCTATAGGATTATAATTCTGAGTTTCCTGAATAAAAACCCTAAGTCTAACTATTTCCTTTTAAGCCCCAAAACCCTTTCTAAATTTCCTGAATAAAAACCCTAAGTCCAACTATTTCATTTTAAGCACCAAAACCCCAAATCAATCAATCGAGCAATTATTTGTTCACAAAACTTGTAACTTTACATAAAAAAACATAAAACAAACTAGCTTAACAATTCTAATTAGATTTATTAGGTTCCCTAACTCTTTGTGGATTCGATCCCTAATTACTACATATGAATCTCTTATTTGAAATAGTAATTAATTCCTTATGATAATTTGAGTGATATCAATTATACACCATGATAACTTATATATATATACCACTAGTTTACGACTCTCTTCAGTTATATAGTCGCAAACCGGTCATAACTTTTTCTTTTTTATAATTTATTTGTTAATTTACATTTGTTCTCATAAGCACCGGAGAGACAGGATTTATGAAGCCAGCCATAAAATACAAAACTAGTTAAGTCATAAAATTCAGAAGTATCGTCTTTTTCATTCTTTTTTTTTCTTGATGCAAACTGTACTATATATAACTACTAGGTAATAACGTGCGCCGCGCAGAATGAAGTGATTATTTAAAACTATATATTATATATTTGTTAAAATTATACATTACATATGAATATATTAAAAGGAAAGTTATATTTCTTAAACACACCACAATTCTTCCATCGTTTTTACCATCAATTATATCGAATATACGATTGATAGTAGATGAAATTTGAGCTTAACGCTCCAATATAATTTTTTTTCCTAATTTGATATATCTATAAAAAAAATACAGGTTTGAGCTAATAAAAAAAGGCTGAAACATTTGCATGGTACCGTACGTAATAGACATGAGTTAGACAGGTTTAAGGCAAACATTTAGTAATTATTACCCTAAATTAGAGGTACATTTGACATTTATAATTACCTCAAAACAAACTCGATTCAAATATAGGGGCCACATATGTATAAAACAGTAATTCACCTATTGACATAGCAAAATAATACATGGAAAGAACAATTAATAAGATGAATCTTTTTGACATTAGCTTGGACACCACAAACACAAAAGTCAATCATTCCGAAAATATTTGATTGACTCAAATTTCATTAATCTTTTGAATTGGAGAATTCAATATTTGACACCGAGATTTACTCCATTAAGAAAATATAGCTTAATCAAGATCCAATCACAGCATTTTTTTCGATTCATTCAAATTTATCATGGATTATATATTTTATTTTCCAGTAATATCTTCATATTGTATCTAAGTATTTATAATCAGAATAAAAATACAATTATATTGTTGAGGTGATCGAGTATACACAACTATTATGCTAACATATCACTAACAATATATTACTAATAATAACTAACTAATATACAACAACACAGAGACAAATCACACAACATTTTACTTGTTTCTGGTTTATTCAGCATAGTATATTATATAACATAAATTTGAAAAATTATATAATATGATGGACAATGACATAATATTATCTCGAGGTGATATGGATGTTAAAAAGTATCGATATAACTTAACATGGCATATAAATTACATTATCCATAGAGTTTACATTTTATACACTAGTATTGTGACATGGATGTATAAAAAGTTTCAATATTCTAAATTTAGTAAATACATTCTTGAAATGAGACTATATGTTTTTTGGCAAGATGCTTAGAATAAATGCTTAGACTCAAAATGTATAAAATGAAACATATACTATATGTTTTTGGCAATGGCATCACATGTAATTAGTCTAGGCCAAAAATGGTTATTTAAAAAAGATTGTGAGGTGGAATGTGGTGTTGACACCTAGGAAATGGCAAAGTTGTGAATCACACATGAGATAAAGGTTTATTTATAAAAGTAGTCAAATAATATAAGAAGGGGATAACATTTTTCGCTTGTATCATTCCTATCTCACAGCATAATAACTTGTATATATATACCACTAGTTACAACTCTTTTCAGTTATATAGTGGCAAAACAGATGCAGACTACAAAAATGTTTTTTTTTTTTTTAACAACAAAAGGCTATTCTATTTCTCAAACATGAGGTGGTCTGGGTAACCAGACCGGAATAAAACAACCAATAAAATAAAACTCTCTATAGAAAGACCTTGCCGTCCTAGCTAAAGAGTTTGAAATCTTATTTTGCGCTCGTGCAATATGAGTAATCTTGAAGTTTGGGAAGCATATCTAAAGGGTCTCTATTATCTCCAATTTTGTTGCAAAGCTTGGGCAAGCTCGGGAATCCTTAATCATGGCGATCAAATCCTTGCAGTACGTTCCGAAGCTATGACATGTCGAGTGCTGAAGCATGCTCTCCATTGCCCATCTCAGTGCTTCCACTTCTGAATGCAGGGCAGACTCTCGCCGAATATAGTTTCGTGTCCCCATAAGTTGAACATTTCCCTAGCTGTCTATCCAAGTCCATCCACACCCGCTAAACTGTGCCGTAAAAGTCCATGACCCGTCTATCATGCAAATATTGCCCAAGCTTAAGACTTGAGGTTTGTCAATACTATGGTCTTGTGGAGTTGATGGAACCATCTTGTTTGCATTGAACCAGGCTTGACACTCACTCTCTGAATAGCGAACTAGCTCCAAAGGATCTTTGTCTATTCCCCTAAATTTTTTATCATTTATTGCCTTCCAAATGCACCAGATTATCCAGGGATAAGGACCTCAATCTAAATTTGGCTTGACAATGCTGCTCTTTCTCCAGAAGAGATAATCCATATTGGCATATATACTCAGGACATGAAAGATATTTGGACTCGTTGGCGTTGCTGATAAGGCCCAAACTTGTAAAGCCGGTGGGCATTCAAAAATTGCATGAGTAACAGATTCTTCTGGTTCACCACATCATGCGCAATAGTTATCTCATCTCATGTTACGCCTTATCAAGTTCTTTGTTACTGCCACATCGCCTATTATCAATTGCCATATAAGATGACATATCTTTTGCGGGGCTTTTATCGTCCAAGCAAGGGCTTCAAGATTTGTTACACTGGGCTCCAGTACTTTCTTCTCATTCTCAGCCTTCAATAAGTTGCGAGCTATCCAATATCCTGATTTAACCGTGTACTGGCCATTCTTAGTGTAGTTCCAACAGAATGTATCACGGCGATGAGCTGAGCTTATGGCCAAACTCCTTATGAAATGTATATCCTCAGAGGCAACATAGTCCTCCAGTAACACAACATCCCATTCCTTCGATTGCTGATTAATAAGATCGCTGACTCTCATGTTCGAATGCAAAGCTGGGGCTACAGGGCGAGCCGGCCTAGCTGGTATTGTAGGGAGCCAAGGATCCTCCCATAGCTTGACCTCATATCCTGAATGTATCTTATGTCTGATTCCCAATAGCAATAGCTTTCGTACTGCTGAAATACTGGTCCATACATACGATGGACTGTTTTACAGAGGTTGTCCGTAAAGGCAAACTCATTCGGTAGTATCTCTCCCTCAATACTTTAGCCACCAACGAATCAGGATATTGAACTAGCCTCCACAGTTGTTTTGCTAGTAAAGCCAAGTTAAACTCATGGATCATACGAAAACGAATCCCGCCCTCCTCTTGTGGTAAGCAGACCTTTTCCCACTTTTCCAGTGAATTCCCCTCTTTTGGGGGGTTTGAACTCCACAAGAATTGTGCAATGGCACTTGTAGATTTTTCACATATCTCCAATGGGAGCAAAACACTAGACATAACATATGTCGGGAGAGCTAGCAAGATAGATTTGATCAACACTTATTTTCCTCCTTTCGAAAGCCATTTATCCGTCCATCCATTCACCCTATGCATTAGCTTGTCCTTCAGGAAAGCAAAGAGTTTGCATTTGGATCCGCTAATATCCTCTGGAATTCCTAGATACATTCCCATTGCTCCTTTATTTTGGATTCCAAGAATATCTTTGATCTGCTGTCTAACATTTGGGTTAATCGCCTTACCAAAGAGTATAGAAGATTTTTCAAAGTTGATACATTGTCCTGATGCTTGTCCATATTTCCTGACTACTTTCATCACTTCTTCACATTCACGGGGTTCCGTCTTACAGAAGAAAAGACTATCATCAGAAAATAGAAGGTGGGATATTGAAGGACACATGCGTGTAACGCGCATCCCCGTTATCTTCCATTGGTTCTCTGCATGATTAAGAAGGCTAACGAGCGCTTCCGTGCATAAAATTAAGGTGAAAGGAGACAAAGGAAATGACTAGATTAGTAGTCATAATTTAGTTGTTGATTTACATATGTTTAGCTATCTTCTTATTTAGTCGCAAAAGAGTTTCAAATAGTTCTCAAATAAACTACAAAATTGTAATTGCACATTTTGTTCGCAAATATTCAACTAACCTATGACACAATATACGTAATGGAGCTGAAGTTGCAAACTAGTTAGAAGTTGTTGCACATTCTTAACTAGTGTTGCAGTCACAAAATGTAATATCAAATCAATGCTTTCTTGGACACAATTTGGGATTTAAAAATAAGGTCCTTGCATTGGTAGCTAAACTCTCAGATATTCCAAGATCTTACCTGCTCAGTTTAATTCTTCCATTTGGAGGGCTCTAATAGCTATTCGGAATCTCGGGGAGTTCGAGAATCTTTTCTGAGGATAAATAGAAGTCTCTTTTAACTATTTGTCTTCTCTCGGCAACAGTGAAGGTAAGTTCTATCTTCATCGTAGGAGTAGTGACACCATTGTGAAAAAGTTGCTCAAAGTAGATAGGAAAATACCTGCCTTCGATAAGAAATGGGCTGATATTTGGCCTTTCATGACTATTTTTTTTCTACTTTTTGGCATTTTGCTGATGGGTTTAAGGTGTGCTTTACGATCTCGTTAAAATCCATTGCTTCGATAGATTGGTTTCTTATTTTTCCTTTGCAACCTTTCTCACCCTATTTCTTCAGCTGGTAAGGAGTTGGTTTTCAAGGTTCTCAGCATTCCTTTCGAGTGACGAGAAATTCATTTTCTAATATGTAAGGAAGCATTGGAGTGTAGTAGAATTTGGGGTAAGTTTTGGGCTTTAAATATTTCTGTTCTTTTATGTTGGTTTACTTATTTTTCACTTCGATATATTTCTAGGGAATATATCAGGAACTATGGAGGTTAACGCTTTGGCCACTTATAAGAAGGCTCTTGAAACGATGTCGGCCAAAAAAGTGTCGTCTGGTCGTACTTCTGCAGATGATGACGTGATGTTCATGAGGAGTTATAATGGTGTTAAACATCAAGAAGCTTGTGAGCTTGAACCTCCAACTTTTGGTAAGAAGAAACCAAAGACCTCAGGGGTGGCCACAAGATCTTCTCAGCAGTCTCATGAGAGTTCTCATTTTTCCACAAGTCAGATAAAAGCTATGTCTAACTTGAACTCAAAGGTGTTTCCTTTTGGATAAGGTGACCATACCAGAAGGTGGCCCTTCTGATATAACCCGAAGTCTTCAAGGTGATCTCTTCCGGATATGATACACTTTGTTTTCTTTTACTCTTGTTGATCATATATTCTGTCGTTTCTCATTTATACCTTATCGGATGTTATGTCCCAGCTGCACCGTTTCATGGAGCAGATGATGTTGAGGTTTGTGCTGAAATCATGAGGAAGTGGAGGGTTTTTCCCGATAGTTGGTGGAGGAGAATGATAAATGAATTTTTTGGGAGAAAGAGTTTAGGAACCTCGAACAGAAGGTGAAGGCCCATGATGAAGCCATGCTTCTCATGGCTGCTGCCAACACTACCTTGAGGCAGGAATTTAAAGACTTGCCGGAAGAGATGGTCAATCTGAGGGTGGCTGCTGAGAACATTTCTGATGAGATGGTGATGGCAATTAATGATGTCAAGATTTTGGTTCGCTGGAAGCTGATCAGAGTGTGGCTGAGGCATCTGACTAATAGCTGGAGGTCGGAGGTTAAGCTGGATTAGTACAAGGTGGTGATGATTGTCGAGACTGGCCACAAAGTTTTGGCCTCTTACAAATTTTGAAGATCAACTAGAAGTCCCTGAGGATCGCAATACAAATATGGACCCGCCGAAAAGTCTGATTGGCCCTCCACTTAGGTTTTCTTACCTGGTTCAGCGTACTGGTTCATATTCCCCTTTCATATCTTTGAATCAGGACTCGTTGTTTGCCCTTAGTTGGAATAGTTGTTGTTATTGGTTCTTCATGACCTTTTTGAACTATTGGTTTCCCCTCCTTTTGGATATCTCGGTTTGGTCCATCGTGGCCTTAATCAATGCTTTTGCATTGACTTTGTTTTAATTATCTACAATTTGGAGAAGATCTTTCCACCATCCTTTTTCGATGTCACGGAGCACTTGCCTATACATCTCCCCTACGAAGCTAAATTAGGAGGTCTTGTGCAATACATGTGGATGTATATTTTTGAAAAGAATACATTTTCAAAATTATTCAGGTTCGCAAGATTTGATGAAGGTGAAGTCCTTGTATATAATGTTCTTGGAGTACCTGATATATTTACACATGTAGGTCGTCCTAGTGGGGAAATGCAAGAAATATGGCTTTCAGACAAAAACTATTGATATACCATGGATTTTACCCACTTTCAGTCATGGTATATAAGGGTTTTAAGATATAATTATTATGTTTTGGAGTCTTTTTAGATTATTTACAGGTTCAGGTACATTCTGGAGAAATATGGTGATTTTTGGAGCCTTTTGAGTGCAGAGCTGCACAGACGCGTCAGATGTTTAGCTATGGATGATGATTCCCACCGTTAGATTGAGCCCTTAGTTTTACACAATTTAGATCTTTGAGTTAGCTTTCCAATGCCACCGGTTCGAGGTCAATCAGCATCCTGTAGCAGAAGTTAGTCCCGTTTTACTGAGGAGTGGTCAGTCTGTCTCGCGAGAGAGAGCTGTCGACGGAACCAATGGAATGTTGATCGACGGGGCACCCTTACGATCGATTGACGGTGATGTCAGAATGTGGGCTGAGCATATTTTATGACCGACTGAAGTCCAGAAGCAACCATAAATTACCAGAATGCCTTTGGACGACCTAAAACCCTATTTATGTATTTTTAAGCCATTGTTGATGGCTACGCTTTCTTTACTTCATTATTCTTGTTTTAGGGTTGGAGAGAAGATCAATTCTCCTTCAAAGATTGATTGGAACTCCATTGGTTTTATATTTTCTTTCTCATCTATTATATTATTCAGACTATGATTTGTGTTATTGCTTGCTTCTTTGAGTAATTCATCTTGTTAGGTTTAGGGTTTTCATGAGCTTAATGTCAAACTTATAATCAATTAGGATTGCTATATTATCTATAGATCTCTACATCAGGGTGATTTGTAATACTAGGATCTGGAATAGTTAGAATAGAACGACAGTGTGACTAATTGTTTGAACCTGGAATCATAGGATAGTTGAGAGGCACGAAAGTGCAATCAATTAACAGAACCCGAACTCTGCTGGATTAGATACCTAGGCGCATACGAGAGTTGCTCTAGAATCTAGTTGAACTTATTCGATCAGATCGATAACGCATGCCTAAGGCAGCTTCGATCGACGCTTATACCATAACATCGATCGACACTCATACCATAGGATCGATCGACGCTCATACCATAGCATCGATCGACGCTCATTCCTTGTTCGCAAGCAAGAGCTGGAACAAAGACTTAGTCAATAGATTAGACTCACAGTGAGAGATGGTTTTCTTTTACATTAGACATCGAGTTCTAGAATTGAATCTATAAACCATTAGCATCCTTGAATTGTAGTTTTGAATCTCTTGATTGATAAATCTCTAAGTCTAGCGCTTTCATCTTATTGTTTACAAACCTCAATCAATAAACCGAACAACTGCCTTGTTCAACCATGTTTTATTTACTACTTATTAAACTGTTTGCCTAGCTTAACCTAGATTTCTATAGTTTATTGTGTGCCATGCTCCCCTTGTATTCGATCCCTAAGTACTACAAGTGAACCTCTTATTTGAGAGAGTAAAATCACTCCTTAGGGTAATTTGAGAGATATCAAATTTGGCGCCGTTGCCGGGAGCAAGGATTCGCCAATAGACTTGATTAATAGGTTTAGTCTAGGTTTTATTTACTGTCATAGTTACTTACATAAAAAAATTTCTTGTCTTTCCGGTACATGCCTATCAGTACCAGAAGCAGCAAAGAGGAATAACTTTTCTTCTCAGACCCATCACGTTTGGAATGCTCGATCCGCAAAGAGAAACGCGCTACATTGATCGACACTACATCTACTACGTCGATCGACACTACCTCTACTACGTCGATTGACACCACCTCTACTATGTCGATCGACACTTGTCACAGAGCAACGATCGACAGTTTAACTCGAACATCGATCGATACCAATCCGCGAGCAGTCCTGGTCGAGACACTTGTGCTACAGAGGGATGAGAATTGAGACCTGCATGACCCTGGAGGTCATCTGTGTAATGCAACAGGTCAAAAGATAGATGGACAAGGGACTGCAATCCTTGATCCATCTGCTGCCACCGAGGTTGCTAAAGTTCCTCTTCAGAGAACGCTAGCAGGTTTGATCAGGCCTAGTCAGTTATATACCAACAGGTCTGCGATTCAACCTCTAGAAATCCAGGGATTTCAAATACACCCCACACACTTCTCTCATGTGGGTCAACACCCTTATCATGGTCTTCCTGATGAAAATCCCTCGGATCATATTGAGACACTCGAAGACTTTATGTTTGGCATCCAAGAGGATGAAGCAACCAACGACTACATCATCTGCAAACTGTTCAAATATTCTCTCTCTAGGAATGCTAAAAAGTGGCTGAGATGCCTACCACCAGGATCTCTCACTACATGGAATGATGTCAGGACTGCATTTATGACTGATTTTTTAGATGATGCAAGGGCTGAAGGGATGAGAGATAAAATTTGGACATTCTCTCAGGGACCTACAGAAGCTTTCAAAAGCTCTTGGGAAAGGTTTAGAAGATACCAAAGGGACTGTCCACATCATGGTTTTACGGAGATTCAGCTGTTGAAGAAATTTTGCAAGGGTATTTATGTGCGATATAATATGATGCTGGATGCTGCAAGCAAAGGAAACTTCGAGACAAGGACCCGTGAGGAAGCTAAGAGACTGATTGAGAACTTTATGTCTAGCAATAGTTCCAAAAATCTGGATATGCACATGATAAAATCACATGCAATGGATAGTGACAAGATCATTTAGGCTGAGACCGGTTTTGTACATGAAGTTTCATTGGTGGAACAAAATGCAAAAAATGATGAGAATCAGGACCATATTCAGATGATGGAAAAGATCCTAGAAACTCAGCAGAAGACGAATGCATACTTAAATCTGAGGTTGGATGTTCTCTACAAAGAGCTGAATGGAAAATTTGAAACCTTAGATGCCCATGTCATGATGCTAGATGCCCAGGTTTCTCAGACTGCAAAAGCTGTGAAGAAGCAAGAAGATCTGGTCAAAGGGAAAGTTGTGGAAAGTGAGCGGCACCAGGTTAATGCAAGCTTTGGGGAAGTGCTCAAGCAGGAGAAGCTGGAAGAAGATGCTTTCCTAATCGAAAGCTCCATTTCCATAGGAAGCTCGTACTGGTGTCGACAGACACCAAAAACTGAGCATCGACCAACACCAACAGCTGAGCATCAATCGACATCAACAGCTGAGCACCAATCGACATCATCAACCGAGCATCGATCGACACCACTTTTGGGATCAGACAAAACTGTTAGAATTCAGAGCCACTCAGATTTTGCTGCTCGACATCCACATCCTCCCACCCTAGCTCGAGTTACATTAGATGACGTCAATCGGCAACAACACGAAAAAATCGATTGACATCAACATGGAAGCGCCGATCAACAACAGAAGAAGAGCAGCGATCGACAACCATCAATGCCATACCGAGTACGTTTACCAGATCTTGATGCACACCGCTTGAAGGAAACTCAAAATCCATCTCAGACCTCAGTTTCCTTGAAGACAATAGAGAAGATAAGTCCGCTATCTGTAGAAGCACCTGAGCAAGAGAAATCAACCCTAGCTGAAACCTCTTTCGTTGAGAGTGTCGATCGACGACATCTACCAAGTATTGATCGACGACATCTACTAGGTATCGATCAACACCAAACAGACAGATATGAACCTGCCATGGAAAGGCAGGCAACAAAAGAAGAAATTTCAGTTGAGAATAGAGTGAAATCTAGGAAACCCTATATTCCCAAACACCTCAGGCGAGAAGTTAACAAAGAGGAACTTGAAGGATTTCACAAGAGGGTGAAGAGGGTTCCTAAGGATATGTCTTTCGATGATGCATATCATAAGTATAGACTTGGTAATTTCTTCAGAGAGAGAAAAGAGACTGATAAGGACATTGAGCTCTTATTCAACAAGGTCAACCGTAAACCCAAGAGGACACTGAAGAAGGAACAAGATCCTGGAAAGTTCCTGATTCCATGCTCTATACATAGCCACCATTTACCAAACGCCCTATGCGATACTGGATCTGCAGTCAGCATCATGACCATAGACACTGCTGAGCTATTAGGACTAAAGATGGAACCTTCTAAAGAAAGATTCACTTTCGTGGATAGCTACCGAGTAAACTCAGCAGGCATGATCAAGAATGTTAAGGTGGAGATTGGGGAATGCATTATCCATGTGGACTTCCATGCTATGGATATCAAATCAGGCAAGACATCTCCACTCCTTTTTGGAGGAGCCTTCATGGCTACAGTAGAGGCAGTTTGGGATCTTAAGAGAAATAAGATGTGTCTGACTAATGTTGATGAAACTGTCTTCTATGATCCCATGGAAAAGAAGAAAAGTGAGGAGCTTATTTCATGCATAGATATGTTTGAAGATCCATGACCTACATCTGATTCCAATCGCGAGCCCGCAATACCAGAATCAGCGTCGGTCGACATTAGAATTGCAGCATCGGTCGACTTCCAGCCCTCAGAATCGATCGACAATCAGCCTTCAGCATCAGACGACTCTCAGTCTTCAGAATCGATCGACACGAAGCCTTCAGCATCGATCGACACCCTCCGACTTTTAGAACAGCCCGAGACTGAGAAGTCTAAGTCTGGGGGAAAGACCAAGAATATAAAGAAGAAAAAGAAAAGGAACGTAGATGCAGATTTCCTGTCACTAGTCCCTTTGCAATGTCAAGAGGCAAGTCTTGCGTATAGAGTGCGCTGCAGAGGAGGTTCTGAATCCTTTACCAAGGTCAGAGCGCTATGTGATCCAGAGCTGAGAGACAAAGGGGAAGCTTCTCCAAGAGCTTTTATAAACTGCATCAACAAGATGAGAAAGAGAGACACTGAGACTTGTTCTGGAGCAAGTTCACATCCTCATCCAGACTAAATCATATATCCAAAGAGTCAAGCTAATGAGTAAAAATAAGCGCTGAGTGGGAGGCAACCCACTATTAGGTAATTTTATTTGGTTTTATTCTATATTATTACTGATTTTCGTTTTTAATTATATTGCAGGCCGAAGGAAAATAGTTGATACCAGCATCGACCGACATCTGATCATTGCCGGCCGCCACCACTTCACATGAGCATTGAGCGACAGAGCATCAACAGAATCGATCGATCGCCACTTAACTGTGTTGATCGACATTCACATCCAGCAAGCAGGTATATCATCTTACCTCGTTAATTTCATACTTATGATTAATTTGCCCACCAATCTTAGACTATATAACACTGGTGACAGTGATGTTTAAGTCTGGGGTAGGTTCTTCTAATATTGTGTTTTAGTTAGGTATTTAAAAAAAAACAGAAAAAAGATCCGAGTAGACGATTATAAAATCGACCAATGAGAGGATGTCGATATCGATCGACAGTACATCACCTTTAGCGACCGATGGTAACATTTTTCCATCGATCGACACTTAACCCGGTCAGGTCATCGTTCTTACTTGTTAAATTATGTACTTATGATTATTTCTCACCATAACTCCGACTAGATATACACTGGGGACAGTGTAATTTAAGTCTGGGGGATGTGTACTGATATTAGTGTGTTCATGAGTCTTATCAAAATGTTTTTAAAAGATTTTTATTGAGTCGAGAAGGGGATAATGAATTTATTAGATTTTTGCTTGTTATCTAACCATTCTTTAGCACCATTCTAAACTTACTGATTACAAATAGTACTAAAGATACTAAAGTGGATCAACCTGTCAACTATTCACACTTGCTGAGATTGTTTGAAGGAACCAAAGCTGACCTCCAACACTAAACTTGACACAACTGCTTGTCTTGAGGCTTGGTATACATGAGATCGGATTCTTCAAACAAGTCTGGAAGGTAAAATCTTGTGTAGATTTTTCACTTTTTCTCTCTCTATCTTGACCCTAGATTTATTGGTAGCGATATTTATTTTCAAAAAAAAATGAAAAAGAAAAAAAAAATAATAAAAAAAAAAAAATATATATATATATATATACTTGACTTAATGAGAGTTTTCTGGTTTTCTTTAGACAATGAAACTAAAAAAAATTTTAAAATTTTTTACAATTAAGGCTTGGTTCATAAGGATTCCAACCAAAAAGAATTTGAACGGGACTTGGTGGCGGCGATCATCAAGGTTCGATATGAATTCTTGGATATAGGTCAAAAAGAAGTGAACATGACTTGGTGGCAACCACAATTAAAGCTTGATTCATGGAAGCGTGTCCAATCTTGGTCAATGATCCTACAATGGAAGAAGGTTTTGACTAAAGAGAAAAATTTGTAGAGAGAAAAGATAGGAACTAACTTTTACCTGCAGATCCAGATGCTTGTTTGAAAATCCTTGCATCATGTGATCGATACTCCCAAGGTAAAGCCTACACTTTTATTTATGTTACGAAATAAGGTTGGTAAAGGGAAATGTCAGACATGATTTGCTAAGTTGTTGGCTAGGTAAATTTGGTTGCTAAGCTAGGATATGGTATAATGTGCTTTTGTGATTAGG
>NC_027748.1:27031102-27046628 GCF_000695525.1 Brassica oleracea var. oleracea | reverse complement strand
GTTTTCAAACCTCTTTCAGAGAGACTGCCTGTCTGTTTTGCTTGAGGACAAGCAAAAGGGTAAGTCTGGGGGAGTTGATGTACCATGGATTTTACCCACTTTCAGCCATGGTATATAAGTGTTTTAAGATATAATTATTATGTTTTGGAGTCTTTTTAGATTATTTACAGGTTCAAGT
Source organism: Brassica oleracea var. oleracea (assembly GCF_000695525.1). NCBI lineage: Eukaryota > Viridiplantae > Streptophyta > Magnoliopsida > Brassicales > Brassicaceae > Brassica > Brassica oleracea. The sequence continues at coordinate 27,046,450 of NC_027748.1, read as the reverse complement.
ACGTTCTGGAGAAATATGATGATTTTGGAGCCTTTTGAGTGCAGAGCTGCACAGACGCGTCAGATGTTTAGCTATGGATGAAGACCTTCCCACAGTTAGATTGAGCCCATCTTTTGAAAAAGGATAGAGCTTTGAGTTTTCTTTCCAATTCCACCGGTTCGAGGTCAATCAGCATCATGTAGCAGAAGTTATGCTCGTTTTACCGAGGAGTGGTCAGTCTGTCTCGCGAGAGAGAGTTGTCGACGGAACCAATGGAATGTCGATCGACGGTGCACCCTTACCATCGATCGACGGTGATGCTAGAATGTGGTCTGAGCATATTTTATGACCGACTGAAGCCCAGAAGCAACCACAAATCACCAGAATACCTTTGGACGACCTAAAACCTTATTTATGTATTTCTAAGCTATTATTGACGGCTACGCTTTTTTTACTTCATTATTCTTGTTTTTGGGTTGGAGAGAAGATCAATTCTCCTTCAGAGATTGATTGAAACTCCATTGGTTTTATATTTGCTTTCTTATCTATTATATTATTCAGATTATGATTTGTGTTATTGCTTGCATGTCTGAGTAATTCATCTTGTTAGGTTTAAGGATTTCATGAGCTTAATGTCAAACTTATAATCAATTAGGATTGCTAGATTATCTATAGATCTCTACATCAGGGTGATTTGTAATACTAGGATCTGGAATAGTTAGAATAGCACGACAGTGTGACTAATTGTTTGAACCTAAATCATAGGAGCATACCTAGGCGCATACGAGAGTTGCTCTATGAATCTAGTTGAACTTATTCGATCAGATCGATAACGCTTGCCTAAGGCAGCGTCGATCTACGCTTATACCATAGCATCGATCGACGCTCATACCATAGCATCGATCGACGCTCATACCATAGCATCGATCAGCTCTCATTCCTTGTTCGCATGCAGGAGCTGGAACAAACACTTAGTCAATATATTAGACTCACACTGAGAGCTGGTTGTCTTTTACATAAGATATCGAGTTCTAGAATTGAATCTATAAACCATTAGCATCTTTGAATTGTAGTTTTGAATCTCTTGATTGATAAATCCCTAAGTCTAGCGCTTTCATCTTATTGTTTACAAACCTCAATCAATCAACCCAACAACTGCCTTGTTCAACCATGTTTTATTTACTACTTATTAAACTGTTTGCCTAGCTTAACCTAGATTTATATAGTTTATTGTGTGCCCATGCTCCCTGTGGATTCGAACCCTAATTATTACAATTGAATCTCTTATTTGAGAGAGTAAAATCACTCCTTAGGGTAATTTGAGTGATATCAACTATTGACGCACACTGATATTCTATGGATTTTACCACTTTTTATGTCATAATAGTATATGTCTTATTTAGAGTCTTTAAGTAATGTTTGGAGTCTATTTTAGATTCTTTACATGTGTAGAGGTATGTTATGAAGCATTTTGGAGTTTATGGAGCTAAATGGAGCATAAAGGGAGTAAACGTAGCTGAGCAAATGATGAAGAAACAGAGTTGAATTGCAGAGGAAGTGACAGTCGACACTAACCTTTGATGTCGATCAAAACTCACGTGAGAAGGCCTTACCGGATCAAGATCAAGAATTGGGCCCCGAAGTTTCCACAAAATTATAAGAATATCCCTAATGTGTTTTGACCTAAAATATATATTGTTTATGCCATGTTTAGGAAAAAGAGAGAAAATTATATTTTATTATTCTTAGAAGCTTTTTAAGATTTAGAGAGAAGGTCCAAGAACTCCTTCAAAGTATTGTATTGGAACTTCGGTTTTTCTATCTCTAATATGATTATGAAATTTATTATGTTTATCTTTATGTCTTGCTTGATTATGTAAACTTTGCTTTTCGTATTCTATGCGGTTTCTCCAACTCTAATCTCTGAGTAGAATGCTTTTTATACTTAGGGTTTAATATGGTTATGATGAATTATTGATTTAGAAATGCTAAGGTGATTCTCAGAGTTTGATCTTATTGCATGCATTCTAGAGTTGCTAACTAGAATCTTGACCTTATTGACAACTGCGAGAGTAGGTTCATACCTGATATAATTACGTTGAGCTAGGCAATTAGGCTAAGTGACACGCTGGTTTAAATTGACTTAGTGAACTTATCGATCTGAACATTAACACCTGTTTGGAAGCGAATCGATCGACACCCTATAGGTGTACCGATTGACACTCGTTCCGTATCGAATATGAAAGTATGGATACATATTCAAACATGTAAACTCACAGTGAGAGCTGGAGATATTATAATTTCATTCTAGTTCTAGGATTGATTATCACATGTTCTTAGCATCAATATCATAATTTGGATTACCCAAACCTGAAATTCTAGCTTCCGTCTTATCTATTTTACAAACCATATCTATCTTATTTACTGTCTTATAAATCATTCACTGCTTTAACATCTTTTTGTGTAGCTTAATCTTGCGTTTAATCTGATTTATTGTGTGCTCACACTCCATGTGGATTCGATCCCTAAGTACTACATCCGATCTCTTATTTGAGAGAGAAAATTGGTTCTAGTGTAATTTGAGCTAGCATCACGCAAATTCATATGTTCTACGAAATTGTGAATATTTTCAGCCATTTGGGAGGTAAAATTTGGTAATATTATCAATTTCCGTATTGATTTACCAAACTATAATTGTTCATATTAATTCATGCTTGAATTATATAGGATGTTTGAAGACTTCATAGCTGCCAAATATCCAGACCTCTCTCAAAAGGAACTCTTCGTTAAGAGAGCTGACGATTATCATTTATGAGTGAAAGATTATATATGTATGACTAATGTGGTACCTATAATTATAAATATATAAATATACAATTTGACATGTGTTAATATATATATGTAGGTTAGTTATTGGAACAACAAACATCATTTTTATCTGTGGGTTAAGTATATTGCAAATGGACCTATGAATAAAGCCAAAACATGGCCCATCTATTTCACAAGAGGCTTTTTGTTTCATACGCAGAAGCATGGTGAGAGACAAAAGACTTGTAACTACGGTATATGTGTAAAAGAAGGGAGTTACACAAATGCATCTGATGTAAGTGGTATGTTAATCGGTAGATGCATTCGGCGGAGAAATGGTGGCATCATCGACGTTATTTCATCAAGGAAATACTATAAAATACTAACCATTTATGGAAGAACTTGATCTCTGAGGAAGTTCGGAAAAAAGCCAAGGTTTACTGTACCCAAGGTTTACTGTACCCATACAAAACAAGAGCGCAACAGACTTTTGGAAAAGTTTTGTCAATGAATTTGTGATAAAGTTCCATAAAAAAAAAAGCCATTCACGCTGGAGTCGGGGTAACCTTGACTAACAATCCCGAATGCAGTGGTTGAACAGAATAAAAAGGCTTGGGAAACTTTATAATTGGCCAATTTTATGAAGACTCCAGCTTGTGGTAAAGTCCACACCATTGTAAATGGAATGTGGAGCCAACAATGATGTCCCTATGAACGATGTACATGCATTTCTGTTAAGATTTCCTTGTCTGAATGCCCAACAGCGTATTTTTAGTCAGAGTATCTGGAAAATAGATTGACAGACGATGTTCGTTGGCAAATGGTCTCCATATTTACAATAGGAAAAACCAAATCTGGAGGTGGTTCTTGTGTGGTTTGAATTTATTGGTGCTCCGCTCCAATTTTCAACAGAGACTCTCTTCAAGAGTTAGCAGGCCTTGTGGGCCACTCTATTGTTTTTCATCCATCGACAACACAACTAACAAATATTGAGATTGCCAAGGTTTACATGGTCATTGATCATCAGAAACCCTTGTCGGACTTTGCTAATGCACGTTTGAAAGAGGAGACACCCGCCGAATTTTTGTCTCTAATCCGTGGCCTCCATCTCTCTGCTTTTATTGTAAGAAAGTTGGGCACACAATCTCTCCGTGCAAGGTTGCTCTGCCAACATGCACTATCTGAAAATCAATCAAGCATAGCTCTGACAACGGCCCATGAATCAACCTTGATGCAGGATGGAAAAATCTAAAGCACCTATCATGAGCCCCATCTGTTTATATTTAAATAATCATAAATCGAATAAAAATTGATGAAAATAATAATTCAAAAAGATCATTTGTTATAGACAAAAGAAAAGTTTGTAATAAGCATGGACAAAAAAGTTGCACCTGAAAACTCGAAGTCACCGACAAAAAAAAAGTGATTTGGATGGATTCGGTTATCACCATTTTACTATATTGGAGGCAATATTTTTTAATCCGTGAATATCGGTTCAAGTCTGGTTCATATCCAAAACTGATTACGTATTTTCATAATCCAAGAAAATTAATACAGTAATATTTTTATTATGAATATATCGTTGTATTTTGAGTATACTTTTAAAATTTATCTAGTTTTTTTATATATTTTGGCATGTCAAATATAATTTAGTTTTTTTTTTGTGGAAGCCGATTTAGTCTAGTAGTTTAATTAATGATTTATTACTGTTTCTACACCAAAAAAGTTTTGATTTCAATTCTCAGAGAACGCATATTATATATGCATAATATCAGAGAAAAGTTTTTTAAGAGATTTTTAGCATTGTACTTAGTCTAGTGGTTTGATTAAGGATTTATTAACATTGCAGTTTTGGCAGAAAAAAACTGATTTATGGTTTTCGCGGAAAAACTAGATTTGTCGGGTAAAAACTCATTTTGGCATGAAAATTCGTGTTGACGAAAAAACTCAATTGTGCAATTTTGGCGGAAAATTTTGGTTTTTTGTTTTAGTGAGAAAACACATTTTCCCGGTTTTGATGGAAAAACTCGTTTTGGTGGAAAAAACTCAATTTGATAGGAAAAAACTCATTTTTGTGATTTTGATGGAAAAACTATTTTTGAGATTATGACGAAAAACTTGTTTTTGTGGTTTTGGCGAAAGAACTCAATTATATTGGAAGGGTAATTTATTTGTAAAGTTTTTAATCCTATACCAAAACATTGTTGTTTACCAAAAAATAAGTTATCTAATAGGGTCCAACTCTTTCTTTATTTCTTTAACTCAGCCTTAAACTGACCCAAAATGCTTTAGGAGTAATGCATTGAATTTTTAATTATTTGGCTCAAGTATTTTGCGGTAAGTTTTAAGTTTGAAATTTTATTTAACGTATTTTGTTTCCAATCTATTTTTTCATGTTTTTAATGAATTTTCTTTGCAGCAAAAATGGAATTGATCTATTGCCGTCAACGAACAAGTTAAGACGACATTCAACCATAAGGCGATAGATCACCCTAAAGATTGTAAGTGTTAATTATTTCTTAATTTTTTTTATTATTGTTCCATTTTTACCATACTCTACAGATATAAACACTACAAGAAAACGTAGCCATAACGACTACACGTTACGACTACAAAAGTGATGTCGTAATTTTATGACGACTTTACAAAAGTGATGTCGTAATCGTTGTAAACTAGACGTAAACTTACGACATATTTATGATGACCTTTACATTTTCGTAAAGTTGTTATTACATTACGACTAAATTACATCAAAAAATTTGCATCGAATTAACGACTAAATTACGAGTAAAATAGAAGGTTGTTGAAAATGTAATAATTTTTTGTATGTATGGTTGGTAAAAATGGTGGTATATAATTGTTAAGTATTAGTAAATTTTATAATGTAGTAAATTCGTTGCAACATTCCCACCTACCAAATTAAAAAATTTCCTATAAATATGCTCTCCTCTCTCATTCTAAAGATGCACAAAAAAAAAAGAAAACAAGAGTTAAAAAAGTGTTTTATGGTGGCAATATCTGTGGACTCCGGAGTTGGATGTATGCACACAAAGATTTTTGCGTGAGTAGTGAAAAACGAATTTCTCAACGGGGCAGAGATATTCATGTAGCAGGCCGGGAATACACCTCTCACACAGGACATGTAAAATGTTATGTCCATGTCGTAAGTGCAAGAGTACCAACTTTGCGTAGCGAAAAGGTTTGGAAACATATTAAATAGAAGATTTACCCCACATTACTACATTTGGTTTCAACATGGAGAGGGTGATAGTAGGAATGAAGCTAGTAGTAGTCACTTTGAAGATGGAGGTAATTGGGAAGAACCAAGTCATTTGCATTCTGAAAGTAGTTACCCTCAGGAGGACCAGGCTGTAGATCATGATAGGATGCATGATATGGTTATATATGGATTTCGTGAAACAACCTCAGTGGTTCCGGCAAAAAAAAGAAAATGTAAAGGAACCTAACTTGGATGCTAAAATGTTGTATGAAATGCTAGACGCAGCTAATCAGCCAATTTATAAATTTTGTAGAGAAGGTCTTTCAAAATTGTCACTGGCAGCTAGAAGGATGAATATCAAAACTGGTCATAACTTACCTGAAGTTTGTATATATGCATGGGCTGAGTTGTTTAAAGAGTATTTGCCTGAAGATAATTTGTCTGATGAATTTTATTATGAGATTCATAAAGTGGTTCATAGTCTTGGGTTACCTTCGGAGATGATAGATGTGTGTAAAGACAATTGTATGATCTACTAGAAGAAATATGCAGAATTGTTGGAGTGTCGATTTTGCAAGAAGCCACGATATAAACTGCAAGGACGTGGACGGAATAGAGTACCGTACCGGTGGACGTGGTACTTACCTATTACCGATAGGCTGAAAAGATTGCAGCAGCGATGAAATGGCATGCGGATTATACTTAGAAGGAAGGCGAGGTCAATCATCCCTGAGATGCAAATCCCTTGTATGCTAAAACTTCATCGAAGAACTCTTACCCGCTTATGTACGTCGTCACTCATTCCCTACAAAACAACATAATATATATGATCGTGAGAGATAGAAAAATGACGAAGCAAATATATAAGAGGATAGTAAAAAATTTGATGGAGAATAAAAATTTTGGCACTTGATTTTACATTCTTGGTTTACGAATATATAAACCTAATCATGCAGAGATTTGGATGTGGGTCGTTCGAAAGATGAAATTAAGAGTATGAATGGTGACCAGGGAACGGTGAGGAATAATGCATTCCCTAATGTTCCTAAAAAAAATCACCATTCATAAAAAAAAATTAACAAAATTATTTCTTGTTAAATTTGATAAGGAACAACCATTCCTTTTCATTCCTGATATTTTGTTCCCGTACATTCCTTTTTTATTCGTTCCTCTTAATTCCCGAATGGTCACCAGTCAGACCCTAAGTTTATTGGGTAAGAAAATTTTAATAGGCTTGTCACTCTTTCTAATTAAATGACGTGTAAACTTACAAATCTTCATTATTTAACTAACTACAAATTAATATTATAAAATTATCTAAAAAATAAATGGACAACGTGTTTGAAGATAAGATAATTTCATGTATTTATTTTGTGTTTATTGACATTTTTCGTTCTTATTTGTTAAATTATATTATTAATAGCATATATACAATTAGGAAACTTGAATTTAAAATTAAACACTTATTATTAATAGCTTATATACAATTAGGAAACTTGGATTTAAAATTAAGCACTTATTGTAATTGGTCTAAAAAGAAATCTAGTGACACTAAAAAGATTATAAAAAATTATAACCCATAGATAAAATAGTTTAGATTTTGGTACTTCCGAATAAACCGAATAGATATTATTTTTAAGAAGCCGCAATATATGGATATGGCTAGTATATTAACCGATCTAACCAAATAAACCCAAGAAACCAATTAACTAAAATATATATTAGTATACTTATATATAAGTTTTATAATAATCTGTATTTGGATCAATATTTCCAATAAAAATAAAAAAAGGCTATAATATTAGTTATTAAATCATAAACTAAATATAAGATAAACGTAATCATGATATTATCGGTAGATATTGTTAATATTTGTTTATTAATTAACTGTTCTAAAGATCATGATAATTATATATTAAAATAAAATTTTAAAAATAATAATATATATATCAGTAGAATAAGTTAATGTTTATTAATTATTTTAAATACATGATATATATATCTATATATTAACATAAAAATTTAAACAATAATATTAATTAAACTAATGATTTATACTAAAATCATGTAAAAGATGACAAATCAGCAAATTTACTAAAATTGTAGAGAAGATGACAAGTAAGCAAATTCACTTCTCAAATAATTTTATAGATTTGTAGAAATAAAAATTGTATAATTAGCAAAAGGTATAATCACATATTTTATTTTTTATTAAGAAAGAATATATTTGAAATATATTAAAATTCTGCATTTTAATAGTAAAAATATTGGCTTTTCCATAAAAATATGGTTTAATTAATAAAAACGAAAATATTTCTAGATATTGTCTTTTATATGAAATTCCTTTTTGATAAGGAATGTATTAATAAAAAGATCATAAAATGAAATATTAATAACAAAAGTGGAAATTATATAATAAACATAATTAATTAAGGGTATCAATGTAATAAACAACCATGAGAGTTAACGCGACACATATTAAACTGACTTTTCAAATAATATTATATATATATAAAAATAAAACTTTAAATAAAAATGTTAATTTAATTTAATGGTTTATCTTAAAATAATGGAGAAGATTACAAATAAGCAAATTCACTTCTCAAATACTAGTGAATTTGAGAAGTGAATTTGCTTATTTGTAATCTTTTCCATTATTCTAAGATAAATCATTAGTTTTTATAAACAATTTTAATTAGATTGACTAAAGTTTTGATATCTTTAATGATTAATTATATAATTCATTATTTAACTAACTACAAATTAATATTATAAAATTATCTAAAAAATAAATGGAAAATGTGTTTGAAGAGAAGATAATTTCATGTATTTATTTTGTGTTTATCTACATTTTTCGTTCTTATTTGATAAATTTTATTATTATTAGCAAATATACAATTAGGAAACTTGATTTAAAATTAAACACTTATTATATTTGGTCTAAAAAAATCTAGAGACACTAAAAAGATTATAAAAAATTATAACCCATCGAGAAATTAAATAGTTTAGATTTTGGTAATACCGAATAAACCGAATGGATATTATTATTAAGAAGCCGCAGTATATGGATATGGCTAACTATATTAACCGATCCAACCAAATAAACCGAAGAAACCAATTAATTAAAAAAATATATTAGTATACTTATATATAAGTTTTATAATAATATGTATTTGGATCAATATTTCCAATAAAAAAAAACAGGCTCTAATATTAATCATTAAATCATAAATAAATATAAGATAAATGTAATCAAGATATTATCGGTAGATAATGTTAATATCTATTTATTGATTAACTGTTCTAAAGATCATGAAAATTATATATTAAAATATATTTTTAAAAATAATAATATGTATATCAGTAGAATAAGTTAATGTTTATTAATTATTTTAAATACATGATATATATATATATATATATATATTAACATAAAAATTTAAACAATAATATTAATTAAATTAATGATGTATACTAAAATCATGAAAAAGATGACAAGTTAGGGAATTCACTAAATTTGTGGAGAAGAAGTGAATTTGCTTATTTGTCATCTTCTCCATTATTCTAAGATAAATCATTAGTTTTTATAAACAATTTTAATTAGACTGGCAAAAGTTTTGATATCTTTAATGAATAATTATATAATTTATTATTTAACTAACTACAAATTAATATTATAAAAGTATCTAAAAATAAATGGAAAACGTGTTTGAAGAGAAGATAATTTCATGTATTTATTATGTGTTTATCTACACTTTTTATTCTTATTTGATAAATTTTATTACTAATAGCATATATACAATTAGGAAACTTGGATTTAAAATTTAACACTATTATATTTGGTCTAAAAAAATCTAGAGACACTAAAAAGATTATAAAAAATTATAACCCATCGAGAAATTAAATAGTTTAGATTTTGGTAATACCGAATAAACCGAATTCGAATGGATAGTATTTTTAAGAAGTCGCAATATATGGATACGGCTAAGTATATTAACCGATCCAATCAAATAAACCGAACAAACCAATTAATTAAAAAATATATTGGTATAGTTATAAATAAGTTTAATAATAGTCTGTATTTGGATCAATATTTCCAATAAAAAAGAGGCTATAATATTAGTCATTAAATCATAAACTAAATATAAGATTAATGTAATCATGATATTATCGGTAGATATTGTTAATATCAATTTATTAATTAACTTTTCTAAAGATCATGATAATTATATATTAAAATATATTTATAAAAATAATAATATATATATATCAGTAGAATAAACTAATGTTTATTAATTATTTTAAATACATGATATATATATATATATATATATATTAACATAAAAATTTAAACAATAATATTAATTAAACTAATGATTTATACTAAAATCATGTAAAAAATGACAAATCAGCAAATTTACTAAAATTGTAGAGAAGATTACAAGTAAGCAAATTCACTTTTCAAATAAAAGTATAGATTTGTAGAAATAAAAAATTGTATAATTAGCAAAAGGTATAATCACATATTTTATTTTTTATTAAGAAAGAATATATTTGAAATATATTAAAATTCTGCATTTTAATAGTAAAAATATTGGCTTTTCCATAAAAATATGGTTTAATTAATAAAAACGAAAATATTTATAGATATTGTCTTTTATATGAAATTCCTTTTTGATATGGAATGTATTAATAAAAAGATCTTAAAATAAAATATTAATAACAAAAGTGGAAATTATATAATAAACATAATTAATTAAGGGTATCAATGTAATAAACCACCATGAGAGTTAACGCGACACATATTAAACTGACTTTTCAAATAATATTATATATATATATATATAAATAAAACTTTAAATAAAAATGTTAATTTAATTTAATGATTTATCTTAAAAAAATGGAGAAGATTACAAATAAGCAAATTCACTTCTCAAATACTAGTGAATTTGAGAAGTGAATTTGCTTATTTGTAATCTTTTCCATTATTCTAAGATAAATCATTAGTTTTTATAAACAATTTTAATTAGATTGACTAAAGTTTTGATATCTTTAATGAATAATTATATAATTCATTATTTCCCTAACTACAAATTAATATTATAAAATTATCTAAAAAATAAATGGAAAAATGTGTTTGAAGAGAAGATAATTTCATGTATTTATTTTGTGTTGATCTACAATTTTCGTTCTTATTTGATAAATTTTATTATTAATAGCATATATACAATTAGGAAACTTGATTTAAAATTAAACATTTATTGTATTTGGTCTAAAAAAAATCTAGACACACTAAAAAGATTATAAAAAATTATAACCCATAGAGAAATTAAATAGTTTAGATTTTGGTACTACCGAATAAACCAAATGGATATTATTTTTAAGAAGCCGCAATATATGGATACGGCTAACTATATTAATCGATCCAACCAAATAAACCGAAGAAACCAATTAATTAAAAAAATATATTAGTATACTTATATATAAGTTTTATAATAATCTGTATTTGGATCAATATTTCCAATAAAAAAACAGGCTCTAATATTAATCATTAAATCATAAATAAATATAAGATAAATGTAATCAAGATATTATCGGTAGATAATGTTAATATCTATTTATTGATTAACTTTTCTAAAGATTATGATAATTATATATTAAAATATATTTTTTAAAATAATAATATGTATATCAGTAGAATAAGTTAATGATTATTAATTGTTTTAAATACAAGATATATATATATATATATATTAACATAAAAATTTAAACAATAATATTAATTAAACTAATGACTTATACTAAAATCATGTAAAAGATGACAAGTTAGGGAATTCACTAAATTTGTGGAGAAGAAGTGAATTTGCTTATTTGTCATCTTCTCCATTATTCTAAGATAAATCATTTGTTTTTATAAACAATTTTAATTAGACTGGCTAAAGTTTTGATATCTTTAATGAATAATTATATAATTTATTATTTAACTAACTACAAATTAATATTATAAAAGTATCTAAAAATAAATGGAAAACGTGTTTGAAGAGAAGATAATTTCATGTATTTATTATGTGTTTATCTACACTTTTTATTCTTATTTGATAAATTTTATTATTAATAGCATATATACAATTAGGAAACTTGGATTTAAAATTTAACACTTATGTTATTTGGTTTAAAAAAAATCTGGTGACACTAAGAAGATTATAAAAAAATTATAACCCATAGAGAAATTAAATAGTTTAGATTTTGGTACTACCGAATAAATCGAATGGATAGTATTTTTAAGAAGTCGCAATATATGGATATGGCTAAGTATATTAACCGATCCAACCAAATAAACCAAAGAAACCAATTAATTAAAAAATATATTAGTATAGTTATATATAAGTTTTATAATAGTCTGTATTTGGATCAATATTTCCAATAAAAAAAGAGGCTATAATATTAGTCATTAAATCATAAACTAAATATAAGATTAATGTAATCATGATATTATCGGTAGATATTGTTAATATCAATTTATTAATTAACTTTTCTAAAGATCATGATAATTATATATTAAAATATATTTTTAAAAATAATAATATATATATCAGTAGAATAAGTTAATGTTTATTAATTATTTTAGATACATGATATATATATATATATATATTAACATAAAAATTTAAACAATAATATTAATTAAACTAATGATTTATACTAAAATCATGTAAAAGATGACAAGTCAGCGAATTCACAATATTTGTGGAGAAGATGACAAATAAACAAATTCACTTCTCAAATAATAGTAGTATTATTTTTTGTATAAATAAAAAAATTGTATAATTATCAAAATGTATCATCACATATTTTTATTTTTTATTAAGATAGAATATGTTTGAAAAATATTAAAATTCTGCATTTTAATAGTAAAAATATTGCCTTTTCCATAAAAATATGGTTTTATTAATAAAAACCAAAATAAAAACGAAAATATTTCTAGATATTGTCTTTTATATAAAATTCCTTTTTGATTATGAATGTATTAATGAAAAGAACATAAAATAAAATATTAATAACAAAAGTGGAAATTATATAATAAATATAATTCATTAAAGGTATAAATGTAATAAACAACTGTGAGAGTTAACGAGACACGTATTAAACTGACTTTTCAAATAATATTATAAAGATATATATATATATATATGTATAGAAATAAAACTTTAAATACAAATATTAATTTAATTTAATGATTTATCCTAAAATAATGGAGAAGATGACAAGTAAGCAAATTCACTTATCAAATAACTGTATAGAAACACATAATAATTAGATTTATTATTATACTAAAATACTATTTATAAAAATAACAAAAAATTATTTATATTTGTTTGTAAACCTAATATGTCATGGAAAATTCTTTCTAAATTATTAAAATTATTTTAGTATTAAAATACTAAAAATATGTATATAATTAATAACAATAAATTTGATTTAAAGTTGTTTGTTAATATTAATTTTTGGTGGTATTTTTATTTCTTGTTCTTATTATTCAGTTGCAAGAATAACATTTATTTTTATTTAATTTAAAAATAGTATTTATTTGTTTTTATTTTTCTAAATATTTTATTGCAAATTGAAGTATCCTTTCAAAATATTTTCAAAATATCTGCCTCCAAAAGAGAAAAGTTTCAAAATATTAATTTTTTTATTTACAACAAGTGCCTTATATTTACAAAAATTGAAAATGAACTCTATTTACTTTTAAGTTTTCCAAGAGTTTAAGAGAATTAAAAAAAAAATTGAAATTGACATTTCTTTAAAAGACTATTATGTAAAGAAAAATATGATTCTATTTTCTTTTTATAAAAACTGTATTTTCCAAAATAATGTGTTTCAGTTATAATTATTTAAGTTTGAAAGTTAAAAGACCATTTGAAAATAACAAATTATGATTTATAATAAGGAAATACAATTTTATAAGAAAATAGTAACCTCTATTTTAAGTAAGAAATGAAAATAACAACAAATAGGAAATGTTCTTATCTAATACATTACATATTGATTTTTTTTTGTCAACATGGTTGGTTAGTTTGAGTGTTTATTCAGTTATTATAAGAGATATTTTCCAATACAAGTATACATATATCCTTGATTTTATTTACTTTGATTAATACAATGTTTAAGGTTGAGTTCAGTTTAACATTCTTGTGCTTTTAATTTATTTTAAGATTTTGTAGGTTTTAGCAATTCCAAGAATGTGGTTTAATAACATCACTTTATATTCATAACTATATATTTATTTATTTAGTTAGATAATTTTTTTATATATTAATACAATAAAAACTTCTTAAAGATAAGAACATATTTTAAAATAAAAATATTAATGTGTTTATCCAAAAATATTTTTTTTAAATCAATAAAAGTTAAAAAAAATTAAGAAATTCAAAAATTCAAAAATTCAAAAATTCGTAAAACTTATACAAGTATAACGTTTTCCTTAAATTGTTTTGTCTTTAAACTAATAGTATATTTATCAATATATTATTATGCCCGCATGTGCGGGTAAAATACATAGTAATTAGTAAAGATGTAGCGAGTATTAAGTCAGTGGCATAAATTAGAAATATTAGAAAAATTAGAGTTAATTTCTAATTGTACTTCACTTTTAATAGATTAGATAAATATTAGGAAAAAATAGAGTTAATTTCTAATTGTACTTCACTTTTAATAGATTATATATATTGTAAAATAAGAAAGATGTTATAAAAGTAATGAAAAAGTCTATCTTTATTTATAGCATAGAGGTTCCTTATATAGGAGATTACACCGTCATAGATAAATGAAAAGATTACAAATCATTATCTCTTGGTTATGAGCCATCCACAATCTGGTTCATAACACTCCCTCTTGGATGCCATAACCATTTAGAGCTTGTAATGTGCTTTAATGTTGCCTCATTAAAACCTTACCAGGGAAACCCAATTGGGACAAAACCATGGTGAAAGAAAAAGAGTACAACACACATTACTCCCCCTAATTTGGACATTACTAAAGGTCCCTTGGACCTCTCCAATTTTTTGCAATCCGTGAGTGATGAAGATCTTGAGCAGAATATGCTTCGTCCTCGAACATGATAGTTGGTTCTTCTTTACCATCGGCCATACCACAATCTGATCTAACATATTGAGTCATCGACCTCAAATACACACACACGAAATCTTGGATGATGTTGCTGTGATATGCGTGTACCACCATGTGTAAAACATAACCTGTCTGAAAACAAATCAACAAAACCAAATAACCCATCTTTGGGCTGGTTAGTATAAAATAAACCAAAATCAAAGACTTCTTCA
>NC_027748.1:27030240-27031060 GCF_000695525.1 Brassica oleracea var. oleracea | reverse complement strand
GTGTCTAAAACTTATGCATCGTCCATCTCAGGACTGAATGGACTTCTTTATCGTCCACCTTTGGACTGAATTGATCAGTGTCCAAAACAAGTGATCTCACGCTCATGTACTAGATAATGGGTGAGACTGGTCTATATTAAATCTCTTGAGTACCCTTTTCTGTATATACTATTTGATGCACAAGGATTTCATTGTTAATGTACTCAAGCTGTAATCCCAAACAAAACTTTGTTTTCCAAGATCTTTCATCTCAAACTCTTTCTTGAGATATTCAACTGTTTGGAAAATTGTATCCAGAGGTTCCTAGGATAT
Source organism: Brassica oleracea var. oleracea (assembly GCF_000695525.1). Classification (NCBI taxonomy): domain Eukaryota; kingdom Viridiplantae; phylum Streptophyta; class Magnoliopsida; order Brassicales; family Brassicaceae; genus Brassica; species Brassica oleracea. The sequence goes on along the minus strand of NC_027748.1, from coordinate 27,030,748 downwards.
TCAGATCATATACTTTGATGATTATCAATATTGTTCTCGAGAACTTGTTGTACTTTCAGCTCAATACCCTCTAGTACTTTCATTATCCAGTGGACCATATAAATATGCAGTCACTACATCAACTTGCTGCAAGTCTAATTTTCTCTCATATATAGCCAGAATTATGAGAAAACTAAAAGTAGTTGCATCCACCACATGGGAGTATGTCACCTCATAATCTATTACTGATCTTTGTGAGAATCCTTGTGCAACATCAGCTTTATATCTCACGATTTATATTCCTCACAAGACCCATTTATATCCACTGGTTGTAACATCATATGGCGTCCAATTACGCCTTTTTTCCTTAAACTATTTAACCCCACGTTTCCATTCAATTCAATCTGTTCCACGAGTGCGCACTCTTATATTGACGTGGGTTCATGATCCTCGCTTATATTCATAAATTCAAGTGCGACCTTGTATGCAAATAAATCATCTTATGTCGACATTCCTTATTGGTTCCATT
>NC_027748.1:27029817-27030105 GCF_000695525.1 Brassica oleracea var. oleracea | reverse complement strand
TCAACCGACGTGTGGTTATACTCGCCCGGCGAGTTCGGCCGTCACGAGACGAGCTGAACCGTCGTGTGGTTGTGCTCGCCGGCGAGTTCGGCCGTCACGCGAGTCGGCTCGCCCGGCGAGCTCGACCTGATCCCGGCCTGTCCGACTTACTTCGACTCCCGTATCATCCGTATAGCTGTGATATCCGACCTTCGGGACCATATACTTCTCGTTTCGATTTGATTAAAGTTATTCTCAAAGATTTATGACTAAAACCGAGAAATCGTATAAACGCCAAAAGGCCTAAGA
>NC_027748.1:27028849-27029758 GCF_000695525.1 Brassica oleracea var. oleracea | reverse complement strand
GCCCATAAAAGTTATGACGGTTTGTCCTAACTCGCAGAAATACGATAAATGCTAAGTTTCCAAAGATAAATGTAAAGATTCGAGGATAACTATCAAGATCGATGAAAAGTGGAATATTCCCAAAAGAGATAGACTTGGGCCCGAAGGCGAAGGATGGGCCACCGACCTTGAGTGACTATATAAGGAGAGCAGGAGCAGAAGAAAAGGGGATCCGAGAATTTAGACTTAGTTCCTCCATTATTATTTATTATAATCGACGGTGTGAATTTTGTTTCCCACAGTTTGGCGCTAGAAGGAGGGGGGGACGAATTCTCTAACTCAAAAATCGCTAAACGATAAAAAGACACAGGATGTCCGCTCCAGCGGCTAACGATGTCGTTTCTTTCAAGGACCGGGCAACGGCCGATCAGGCCAAACCCCACAACGATCTCCTTGTCATCGAGCTGATGATCCTGGACATCGACGTGGCGAAAGTGTTGGTCGACACCGGATGCTCGGCCAATATTATCTACAAAAGCACCCTCGAAAGAATGGAGATCGATCTGTGCGCCGTTACGGAAGGACCCAGCCCGATACTCGGACTCTCGGGAGATGTTACTATGACTCTCGGCTCGATCGACCTCGTTGTTAAAGCCGGTAGCGTCATCAAAGTCACGGAATTCTTAGTCATCGACCGCCCAACATCGTACAACGCGATCGTCGGTACTCCATGGCTGAATTCCATGCGAGCGATCCCTTCGACATTCCATCTGTGCCTTAAGTTTCCAACCCCTAAACTTCCCATAAAAAGAAAAGAAAGCTGACTCTCGATGAGAACGCCCCGGAACGAGACTTGGAAGTCTTCTGGCAATCTCAAAGGGCTGAAGCCCTAGAAGGGAAGCGCGAACCGACTTGCGAACCGGTAATTTT
>NC_027748.1:27026726-27028588 GCF_000695525.1 Brassica oleracea var. oleracea | reverse complement strand
GGCTCGCTAACCCGGTCGCGGTCAAAAAGAAAAACGGCAAATGGCGAGTATGCGTCGATTTAACCGATCTCAACAAGGCCTGTCCAAAGGATTACTTCCCACTCCCGCACATCGACCGACTCGTCGAAGCAACAGCAGGGAACAAACTCTTATCATTTATGGATGCCTTCTCACGGTACAATCAGATCATGATGAATCCCGACGATCGTGAGAAAACTGCGTTCATCACCGATCGGGGAACATATTGCTACAAAGTAATGCCTTTCGGTCTCAAGAATGCAAGCGCCACTTACCAGCCACTTGTCAATCGAATTTTCTCCGAACAGCTTGACAAGACTATGGAGGTATACATCGATGACATGCTCGTAAAGTCTCTTGACGAGCACGACCACGTCTCCCATTTGGAGGAGTGCTTTGCAAGACTTAACGCCCACAACTTGAAACTGAACCCTGCAAAGTGTAGATTCGCGGTGGCATCAGGATAATTTCTCGGGTGCCTAGTCACGTGTCGTGGGATCGAAGCCAATCCTAAGCAGATAAACGCGTTAATAGAGATGGTCTCGCCAAAGACGAAACGGGAAGTCCAAAGGCTAACTGGAAGCGTCGCGGCCTTGAACCGTTTCATCGCGCGCTCGACGGGTAAGTGTCTTCCTTTCTACGACACGCTGAAAGGGAATAAGAAGTTCGAATGGTCGGAGGAATGTGAGAAAGCTTTCCAACAGCTAAAACGTTACCTGGCCACTCCCCCCGTCCTCGCAAAACCAGTGGAGGGAGAACCCTTGTTCCTGTACATTGCAGTCTCCACAACAGCGGTAAGTGGCGTTTTGATTAGAGAGGAACGCGGTGAGCAAAAACCAATCTTCTACAAAAGCAAAACGTTTCTGGACACTGAGCCCCGGTATCCCCTGATGGAGAAACTAGCATTCGCAGTTGTGACATCGGCAGGGAAACTCCGGCCGTACTTTCAGTCGCATACCATAATAATCCTCACCACTTTCCCCCTGCAAACGATCTTGCATAGTCCGAGTCAGTCAGGACGACTCGCAAAATGGGCAATCGAACTAAGCGAGTACGACGTGGAGTACCGCCCAAGAACCTGCGCAAAATCTCAAGTACTAGCGGACTTCTTGGTAGAATTGCCCACGGGGGATATGACAAACACGGAACCGGACTCAACCTGGATCCTTCACATCGACGGATCATCATCCAAACAAGGATCCGGGATCGGAATCCGGCTCACGTATCTGACCGGCGAAGTCTTGGAACAGTCGTTCCGATTGGAATTCCATGCGTCGAACAACGAGGCCGAATATGAAGCACTCATCGCAGGATTACGATTAGCCCGTGGACTTAAGATCCGCAACATTCACGCTTACTGTGACTCTCAATTAGTCGCAAATCAGTACAGCGGAGAATACGAAGCAAGGGACGAAAGAATGGATGCATATCTAAAACTCATCCAAGACCTCTCCCGAGACTTCAACCACTTCTCCCTCACTAGGATTCCTTTCTCGGAAAACACTCAGGCGGATGCCTTGGCCGAACTCGCATCAAGTTCGGATTCTGGACTAAGACGAGTAATCCCCATCGAGTTCATCGAACACCCAAGCATCGGACCACCAGTGGTCGCCAATCTGATTCGAGAACAAATCGAAAATGCGGAGGAAGTCGAAGACCCACCAGAAGAAAACGTGGATCAGTCGGAATACAGCTGCGACAGCCCATGGCTAGAGCCAATCCGAGCATACATAATCAACGGAACGCTTCCCACTGAGATATGGGCGGCCTGCAAAATCAAGACCCAGTCCGCGCGAAATGTAACGGTAGAAGGAGAAATCTACAAATGGAGATTCTCCGGCCCA
>NC_027748.1:27026204-27026498 GCF_000695525.1 Brassica oleracea var. oleracea | reverse complement strand
GCCAAAAATCCATCAACCCGCGGAAGTCCTCTCGTCCATCTCGTCTCTGTATCCCTTCATGCGATGGTCCATGGATAACGTCGGGCCAGTACATGACTCGAAGCAGAAATGCTTCCTCCTGGTCCTCACGGATTTCTTCTCAAAGTGGGTAGAGGCAGATTCCTACGCAAGTATTAAAGACATACAAGTCGAGAACTTCGTATGGAAGAACATCATCACCAGACACGGGTTCCCTTACGAAATCGTGACAGACAACGGATCTCAGTTCATCTCTACCCGATTCGAAGCATTCTG
>NC_027748.1:27024171-27026041 GCF_000695525.1 Brassica oleracea var. oleracea | reverse complement strand
CCAAGCCGGGCTACGGGAGAAACCCCCTTCGCCCTCGTTTACGGGACGGAATGCATGATCCCAGCGGAAGTAGAATTTCCCGGTGTGCGGAGAAGATTCCTCCCCGAACGATAAGATCTTAACAGCGTGATGCTGCTGGACGAACTCGATCTTATTAACGAGCGGCGAGATCAAGCTCTCATAAGAATCCATAACTACCAGTACGCTGCCATGAAATACTACAATTCAAACGTTTGCCACCGCAGGTTCAAGGAAGGTGATATGGTTCTGCGCAAAGTCTTCCAAAACACCGCCGAACGTAACGCAGGAAAACTAAATTACCAGCACGCCGCCGTAAAATACTACAACTCAAACGTTCACCTTCGCAGGTTCAAAGAAGGCGACCTGGTCCTTCGCAAAGTCTTCCAAAACACTGCCGAACGTAACGCAGGAAAACTAGGAGCAAACTGGGAAGGTCCATACAAGGTCATAAAGGTAGTCCGACCAGGATCATACCAAATCGCAAACATGCAGGACGTCAAGATCCAAGGAACCTGGAACGCGATGCATCTTAAGAAATACTACGACTAATCGTAAAGTGGATCCAAAGAACTACGAGATGGCTTGATCCCCGAAAAAAGGTACGTAGGCAGCTTGCCCAGCGAGTTCAGCTATCCCCCCATCTTAAAAAGGGGGGGGGGAATGGGTACGTATACTCGTATACTCCCACAACTTTCAAAAAGTCGATCTTTTCGAAACTTTTTATGGAAAAAAAATGCGACGCTACAATCGATAAGCCCACTATCCGACAAACGGCTAGAATGGCGGTCCAGAACTCACCCAGAACGCCTAAATCAGCTATCACGCTAAAACCAACAAACCTACGAATGCTCATAAAAAAAAGCATCCTTAGTAAAAAGCCTGCAAGAAAAACGCGGCTCAAAACAAAAAAGATTAACTTCTGGCACCATGAGACGTCGCAACACGCTTGAAGTTACGGTCTTTCCAACACTTATGGAAACAACACTCTTGTTTCCAAAATCAACATACCTCTAACGGTAAAATGCCTTTAAAATGGCATCACTTCTTTGTTGCTGATCACAACAAACGAACCCTAACGTCCTAAACAGACACTAGCCGCCCTCGAAAGGATAGGCTCTCTTACATCCGACAAGGATACCATAGCGCGTTATACAAGAAAATCCAAAATTTTGGCCAGCACCTCAAAACGGCCTTTGCAAGTAGCTCGATTCATGCCAAGACAAGTCATATAAGCCGATAACACTTCGCGGACTTTATATCGGTACGAATCAGGTAGAAATCGCAAACAGGCAAAACGAAAGCCTACTTGTCATCGCATAGCCTTAGTCCGAAAGTAAACCTAGGTCTTGCTCTAAACCCAGTCTTGCTGGATCCTGACATCTCAAAGGCATAATATCGACATCCCGATATGAGATCCCAAAAATTGTCTCTTCACTTAAGTCTATACGTTTTCACGAGTCCTTGCACAAAGCAAAAGCTGCGCGCTCAACAGACTATGGATACGGTGATCGTCCGGGGGCAAGGAACGAGACGACAACTCACTCCTTCGCCCTCTAACTTCGAAAAACCCGGAGTTCTCTCGATCTATAATAAGCCGAAAAGGTTTTATAGGTTGAGCCAAGCATTATACAAAAAGCCCTAACAAGGGCAGGGATTCAAAGCCACCAACGGCCAGTCCTGAAACATGAAAATTGTGGCCTCACAAACAGACCAAAACAAAAAATAAAAAAAATCCCCGAAAGGATCGTCACCCTAAGCACTCCTCGGAGCACCACCTTCATCCTCAACCCCACAGCCATCGCCTCCCTCGGCCGCTTCGTCGTTTCCTCTCCCGCTCGCAACATCTCCA
>NC_027748.1:27023412-27023864 GCF_000695525.1 Brassica oleracea var. oleracea | reverse complement strand
TCCGAACCTCCATCTGAGAGAGCTCAGCAGCACGAGCAGCTTCAGTAGATTTCAACGCGGCCTCGGCTTGTTTCAATGCCTCTCGCGATTCAGCCAGGCCCCTTGTCGAACGCTCTATCTCTGATCCGCAGTCGCTGAGCATCCCGCCAATCAGGGATACAAAATGTACATGAAATAACGGTCTGGATAATCGTATAACAAGGTGGCTTATGCTGAAAATAGTCAAAATAAACCTTGGCACGATGTTGCGACAAAGGTCCCGAGGGCTCCCCTTCCGCGCCAGCGGTACATCTCCTCTTCTTGACGGTCTCGGTCGCAGCGCCAGTCCTCTTGCGACTTTTGGTCAAAGGAGCAGCACTGTATGTGGGAAGCCCTAGGACAATCTCCTTCCTATCCAAAGGCGGAGGCATCAACTCCGTCGCCTTCTCCTCCTTAGGAGCTGGGACTGGTGT
>NC_027748.1:27010638-27019330 GCF_000695525.1 Brassica oleracea var. oleracea | reverse complement strand
TTTTAGAGCTTCGATTTACTCAATTAGGATTTTTGATCTATTACCCTATGGTTTTGATTCATAAAGATTAGGGTTTTAGGGTTTCATTCTTTATCAATCAATCCATGTTCGATTATGAGTTCTTAGGTTTTGAATTACCTTTTAACCTTAGATGATTGTTGAATCGAACCACTAAAGGAGTTGAGCCGCGAGCTGGACACGAACGGGACGCGAGCTGGAATGGATCGAGTCGCTTCTATCGGGTCGCGGACGTCCTTTGTTGCTTGATCGGGAACACCTTGATCGTCGGACGCGAGCTGTCTGATGCTATCGTGAACGAGGAAGAGGTCGCGTGCTGGAGCTGCTCTCGGGTTGCGAACGTCTGAGCTAGGATCAGGAACGCCTTGGGCTGAAGCTGCTCGGGGACGCGAGTTGGAACAGATACGGGAACAAGAGACGCGATCAGGGTTTAGGGTTCGTACCAGCTAGGGTTAGAGTTTTAGGGTTTTTCGATTTGGGTATTAGCTTAGGAATTTAGAGTTTCGTGCTGATAATGTGTTATAAAAATAATGGAAAAGTCTATTTTTATTCATAACATAGAGGTTCCTCATATAGGAGATTACACCGTCGTAGATAAATGAAAAGATTACAAATCATCCATCTACAATCTGGTTCATAACGAGAGATATTTTATTTTTGGTTAGATAACTAATTCTGCTTGTTTTTTTGGTTATGCCGCCCAATCGCCCACCCTATTTTCTGTAAATAATTTAAAAAAATATTTTTCCGGTCGTTGATGTTTGCACTCGAGGCCTTTCCAACTCTTGTCTTTGGCTGACGAGGGACGAAACACTAAGAGTTGCCGACGCTGGTGCGTAATTTGGTAGAAATGTTTTGAACAATTCTTAAACTGAAAGCATTATATGTCTTTGTCAATTGTTTTCATTTGTACAAGTAATATTTGTCAGTTTTGTAAAGAAATATATACTTCAGTTTTTTTGTGAAAGATAAACGGATCAGAGAGCCTTAATGTTTTTTTGTATAAGTAATATTTTTCAGTTTTACAATATTAAGTTTTATTAAAAGTGACAACGATATCTAAATCTTAATCGGCACTCAATGTCCTAGTTTCTAGAGTTAAATTCTCTTCAAATTTAAAAGTACTTTAAATGTCTCTTTTCCTTTTCCTCTTCACATTTAAGCTTTGCATGGGTTCCATGTTCTCCAATTGGTTCTTTCTTTTCAAAAGTCTTAAAGAAGACGCGCAAAATCTACTCTTTTGACGTTTCTTTCTTTATATTGACAGTTTCTTCTTACGTAAATTCCCCCACAAATGTCTTTCTCTGTTCTCACTTCATCTTCTTATTCTTCTTTCACTTTCTCACTTTCATCAACATTTTCAGCACTTTCGGTGTAAACAGCTCCAACATCACTCTCTCTCTCTCCTGAGTTGCTTTTGAGTTTTTCATCAGAAGTGAAAGAAAATGGCCGGTGGTGGTGAAGGAGGAGGAGCAGCGCTGCCCCCAAAACAGGATGAGCTTCAGCCACATCCGGTGAAAGATCAACTTACTTCTATCTCTTATTGCGCCACCAGTCCTCCTCCTTGGCGTAACCCTCTTCTCTCCTAATTTCACATCATTTGTGCAAGTGTCATATGTAATATAACTGATCAAGAATCACTGTTTCTTTTTTGGATCAGCTGAGGCAATACTTTTGGGGTTTCAGCATTACTTGGTGATGCTTGGAACAACGGTACTCATCCCAACATCTTTAGTTCCACAAATGGGTGGAGGAAACGTAAGTCTTTTTTCTCAGACAAATCAGTTCCCATGAACATTGTTGAAAAGCTCTGTTCTTTAATGTCTTTGGATGTGTGTTCATTTGTTGTAGGAGGAGAAGGCAAAGATGATTCAGACATTGCTATTTGTTTCTGGACTCAACACTTTATTACAAAGCTTCTTTGGAACTCGTCTTCCTGCCGTTATTGGAGCCTCTTACTCTTATGTACCAACCACGCTTTCGATCATCTTGGCTGCTCGGTACAACGACATTTTGGATCCTCAAGAGGTTAGTCTGAGGATTTAATTTGTTTCTCTGTTATGTTTTAGTCATTGATTTGAGTAAAACATTGCAGAAGTTTGAGAGGATCATGCGTGGAATACAAGGTGCTCTTATCGTTGCCTCGCTTCTTCAGATCGTTGTTGGCTTCAGCGGCCTATGGCGCAATGTAGTTAGGTTAGCTTAGACGATTCTTCACACCAACGGATTCTCTTGTGCTACTTCTTAATGTTTTTTTTCTCTCTCAAGGCTCTTGAGTCCTCTCTCTGCAGTTCCTCTGGTTGCCCTCGCAGGTTTTGGACTTTATGAACTCGGTTTCCCTCTGGTGTGTCATTGCTTCTCTCATTAGATTTTATGACATTTTCTTGAGCACTGAGTTTCTTATTTTCTTGCAGCTAGCTAAATGCATTGAGATTGGATTGCCTGAGATTATCCTTCTACTCATATTCTCTCAGGTTAAAGCTTTGTGCAATGCTCTTCTTGTTATTTCTAAACAGATGTTAACCAGATTCATTTGTTTTGGCTTCTTTCTTCAGTATATTCCTCATCTCATGCGAGGAGAAAGAGATGTTTTCCATCGATTTGCTGTGATTTCTTCTGTGATTATTGTCTGGATTTACGCGTATTTTCTCACCATTGGTGGGACCTATAAGCACGCAGGAACCAATACTCAGACAAGTTGCAGAACAGATCGATCTGGCATCATAAGCGGCACCCCATGGTAATGAAATGATTTCTTTTATCTTTGACCATTCTCTAGTGGCATTGTGCTACATTCTTACAGTATTGATGTTATCTTGATAATTCCAGGATAAGAGTGCCTTATCCTTTCCAATGGGGAGCCCCAACATTTCATGCTGGTGAAGCTTTTGCTATGATGGCTATTTCATTTGTTTCACTTGTTGAGGTTAGCATTCATCTAAACATCTTTCCTTTTGGATGCAACATCACTAAACACTTCTCTTAAATTTCATACTTATTTCATTGAGCGTGTTCATGTTCTTGCTCTTGTGATTCTTGGAAACAGTCCACAGGGACTTACATTGCTGTATCAAGGTTTGCAAGCGCAACTCCTCCCCCACCGTCTGTTCTCAGCCGTGGAATCGGTTGGCAGGTAATATTGTAAAACATTGACCTCAATGTGTTTTATCGCCATTGCTCTAAGATTGTGTATTTATGGCATATACATTTATGTATATAGGGTGTTGGAGTTCTTCTATGTGGATTATTTGGAGCAGGAAATGGAGCATCTGTATCAGTGTAAGACACATTCCTCTAAAAACCAGATGAAGTCCGTCACAACAGTCTTTGCTGAAAATTCTAATGGCTTTTCTGATGGACTTACAGAGAAAATGCTGGTTTGTTAGCGCTAACACGCGTTGGTAGCAGAAGGGTAGTTCAAATTTCAGCTGGTTTCATGATCTTTTTCTCCATTCTTGGAAAATTTGGAGCCGTCTTTGCTTCTATTCCAGCTCCTATATTTGCAGCATTGTATTGCTTGTTCTTTGCATATGTTGGTATGTTTCTTAAAACGTCTTTCTTGGTTTGAAACCGCTAATGAGTATTTCTAAGATTCAAATGAATAATAATTTCAGGTGCTGGTGGTCTAAGCTTACTTCAGTTCTGCAATCTAAATAGCTTCAGAACAAAATTCATTCTTGGTTTCTCGGTTTTCATGGGATTATCAATACCACAATACTTCAACGAGTATACAGCTATTAATAAGTATGGACCAGTTCATACAAAAGCCAGATGGGTAAACAAAAAAAACAAACATACTGTTAATTCTCTGAAATCCTCTAGCTTATGATAATGCCTGATTGTTTTCCTTGTTGTTCTTCACAGTTCAATGATATGATCAATGTTCCATTCTCTTCTGAAGCATTTGTTTCCGGGATGCTAGCATTCTTTCTTGATATAACATTGTCATCTAAAGATATTGCCACGAGGAAAGACCGAGGGGTGTTTTGGTGGGATCGTTTCATGTCGTTTAAATCAGATACTAGAAGTGAAGAGTTTTACTCTTTGCCTTTCAATCTTAACAAATATTTTCCTTCTTTGTGATATTGATGATGCTTAAAAGATTTCAATGGCTTGATCCTTACTCTTCTATGTATAACATTTTGTATATTTATCAACTTTGAATTATTTAAAGAGCTCGAGGATTCCTTGTTTCGATAATGTAGATGCTCTTAGATTACTACTGGTGAGAGGAAATGAAAGAATGGATAAGATCAACGAGATTGATTTTAGGCCATAGGATTATGAAAAACAATGTTCAGAAATGACAATCTTAATTTTCACAGATTGACCAATGAAAAAGAAGGAAGAGGATTAACAGATGAATGATTTATAGCCATATATCAAACAGGAAAACAGTTTCCAGATAAATAGTTGCTAAGGGTTTAATTAGGACCCATCCTAAAACTCAAATTCAATAGTAAAATATCTAGATCTCGCTGCAAATCTAATCAGATGTGTAAACTATTAGACGCCAACTCTCGTTGTGGATCGAATTGTCGTTTTGGATCGAGTTTTTCTAGACAAACATTAATGTCAGCGGGATTCTGTTCAGGTAATGAGCACACTCTCGCGGTTGTCAATTTTCTTATGATCAGGTTCTTAGTTAATTACTTTACAAACATGCAATAATAACAATCATGTGAAGGAATCAATATGATAACCTTAGCAGTTCTATATATCATAAGTTGATCAAAACCCTAGAAATTGCTAAATATAATAGGAAATCTACTCAGACATGATAGATGAAAACATAATCATAGGATGAATAAACATCATAGATAAATCCACTAGAGTTCCAAAAAAATCAGAAAGAGTTCTTCTCTTCTCTCCAAAACTAAAACAAAGGGTGGCCATCAAAAATGGCTTAGAAAACATAATATAGGGTTTAAAACACATTATGGACTCTTTTGTAAATAAGGAAAACTTCTGGGCCAAAACTGCAATTCTTAAAACTTCATTAAAACTCGTTAGGCACTTGATTAGGAGGGCGTCAACCGACAACCTTTGAGCGTTGTTCGACACTAGTTGATTCTCGGTAACTAGCATCTATCTATATTATTAAAGCTGAAGTATCTTTTGATATTGTTTAAAAACATGGATAACAGTATATATGAGACTTGTTTGAAAACATGGATAACAGTATTTTTAGTACTTCTTTTTATTTACACATTTAAGCATTGCATTTACAATAAATTAAGTACTTATTTTTGTATTTCGTTTTATATATAGATTCTCCCACTTAAATTAAATAATTACAATTCCAAAGCTTATCTAACCAAATCGATATTCATATATTGACCATTATTACTATTGAATATTAACTAAAACGGATGTAGTCAAATATAAAAATTTCGCGAGTTCAATTTTCAAAAAAAAAAAACAAAAATCACAAAATTAATAATAAATCATAGAAAACTAATGCAAAAAATTATTTTTTTTAGTATGTTGTTTCATTTTAAAATAAATTAAAAAAATAACAGATTAATATATGAATAGTACAATTACATAAATTGCATTAAGTTATAAATTTTTTAATATAATATTATGTACAAATAAAAAAATTTACTATCAAACATCTAAATTATAAAATAATATAGTCTACTCTATATGTAAATTACAAAACATAAAAATATACAAGGAATATTTTTATAAAATCAGCAGTTTTTGAATTTACGTTGAACAGAAATTAAATCAAGTTACATTTAATCCAAATGTCTAATCGACCTCAAGCCGGTGGAATTGGAAAGCTAACTCAAATTTCTATCTTGTGTCAAAATATGAGCTCAATTGCACCGTGTGAAGGTCTCCATCGATAGCTAAAATTCTGACGCATTTGCACAGTTCTACATCTCAAATAGCTGAAGAATCTCCAACGTAGCCCAAAACGTACATAGACCATGTATAACACAAAACAACACCAAAACGACTCAAAATATATAATATAGACTCTAAATAAAACTTATGTCATGGTCAAAAGGTCGTAACTACCATAGTATATCATCTGTGTAAATAACCTGACAATACATTTGCATGTATCTTGCCTCCACCAAATTTCATGGCTTTTGCATCTTTATCAATTACAAGTTTAACTAGAATCTCTCTTGTAACCATCATTTTCACTTGTTTTGTGCTTCTAATATTTGAAGATGAATCACTTAATTTTCTGCAAGTGACACTCTCCGAGAAGATTTTCCAAGTCTAAATATGATGCTTCAAACCTAATTAGAATTCCTTTAATCACTCCAAATGCAGTTTGGAAACTCTGTTTTTTCAACCTTTCTATGTAGGCCGACCTATTTGGTCTGTCAAGGTGTCAGTTGAACCAGGTTAAATTATAAAATTTCGATTTTCATGCTTAAAATAATGTAATACTTTGGCTAGTTTGGTTAATGTTTACATGGTTGTAATCCTTCACCTGAGATCAAACCTCACATGATTCATATTTTGGGTTTAATTGGTGACATGAGTTACTTTTGATTAAGTTTGAGTTAAACTTGTAACTCAAAATGTTACCAATCATGCATCAAAATTAATCTTTTGATTTTAAGTTTGATTTAAAATGTGTTGTAGTTGAGTTACAAATTTGAGTTAGATTTTTTATAAAATTGTTAACTCAGTAACCTACATCAACCAAAATTCCATTTTTTAGAGGTTGAGTTACCATGTTCTTCGGTTTATGTACTTCACCTTGTATCTTTTCAGTAAATGAAATGAATTTTTGAGTTAAAAAAAAAGGTTGAATTACCAATTTAATTGATTTTTCTTTTTAAAAATAAAAATAAAAATTGTGATCACTTTCAAAACCCAAAGCCTTAAGGTATGTTTCTTTGGTCGTCTTCTCTTTTGCTTGCACAAATTATTTTCATTTGTACTTGCAAAAACAAATAAGCTTAACGTCTTATCTTTATTTATTTTTGTGGATGAAGATGTCTAATAATGAAAATTTTGATGATGCTGGTGCTGATGTCGTCGGTGGAATATAATTTTTTTGCTATTATTTGATTTTTAGATTTGAAGTTCATGCTATTATTATTATTATTCATTTAATTTATTTTTATTGATATTAGAATAAATAGTATTTTAATGATCATAATATTTAGAAAATAATATATATTGAAAACTAATTTTCAAATTTTATACTTATTTAAAATATTTTTATTTATATTTATTTATTTTTTAAATAGCTTAATGGTTTATTTATTTTTAATAAATATTTAACTACTTATATGTTTATATATTTAATTTATTTATTTAAAATCCATATCGAAGCTTATTCATCAAAAATGTTACCAATTATAAGTTTTTATAAAATGGTAATTTTTATTTTTACTGCAAACTTAGCACATAAACTTACAGTTTATACCACATAATTTTTATTCCAAGTTACATCGAACTACCAATTATACTGTAATTCTAACTGTAATGCTACATGTTACCAATTGGAGGCTTGGAGCATTTCGTGGTGTTTTATCTTCTATTATAATATATAAACGACTGATAATATTATAACACAGGTAAAAGAACATGATGGGTCCGCCACTGTATATAGGGAAGGAACAAGGATGCTTTGGTTCAATGCTATGTAGTTTGGTAGATGAAGCCAAAAGACAGCGTCAAAAGGATGTAATACTAGAGTTTGATTAAAACCGAAAAGTATAATAGATCTTTGAACGTTTAGTGACAAAGCAACAATCGACATGCTAAAAGCCCTTTATCAAAAAAAAAAAAAATACAATCGACATGCTAAACTAACTTTGGACATAATCAGTGGGTCATTTATTTTATTGTCCTCAAATATGTGGGTGAGTGGGTCCTTTCTTTACACGAACATTACTAACGCTATAGAATTACCGGTTTTGACCCCAAAAAAACACTACAGAATTACCTTTATTTTTGTCAAAAGAATAACTTTACTTTTTATATCTTTTATGAAACAAGGGTGTATATATATATATATATCTTAAATAGCAAACACAAAGAAATTGGGGCATGCTGAGATAACCAAACAATATCATTGTGGCATGCAGAAATAATATCATCTTCGATGCGGGAAACGAAGAGAGAAGATCAGTTCAAAAAAAACGAAGGGAGATGATTACGCCTCACCTATCATTTGCATGTCGAAGGATTAATCTTACTGGGTTTTGTTTTCAAACCAAATGTTTTTTTTTTTTTTTTGACGTCGAACGGCTATTCTATTACTCAAGCTTGAGGTGGTCTGGGTAACCAGACCAGAATAGAACAACCAATAAAAAGTAACTCTCTACGAAAGGTCCTAGCAGTTTTAGCCAAAAAATCAGAAAACTGGTTGCGCACTCGTGGCACATGGGTGATTTTGAAGTTCGGGAAGCAAATCTGCAGCGTCTCTATCTTCTCCAATTCTGTCGCGAAACTTGGCCACTCTTGGGGTTTCTTTATCATTGCTATCAGCTCCTTGCAATTTGTTCCAAAGCTCTGGCATGGCGAGTGTTGAAGCATATTCTCCATCGCCCATCGCAGTGCTTCTACCTCTGAATGCAATGCTGATTCACATCTCATGAAATTCTGTGTTCCCATAAGTTGTGTGTTCTCCCCGCTATCTTTCTAGACCCATCCACATCCACTAAAGCGATCAGAAGCTGTCCAAGATCTA
>NC_027748.1:27010166-27010464 GCF_000695525.1 Brassica oleracea var. oleracea | reverse complement strand
CCTTCCAAATATACCATATTATCCAGGGATAAGGATTTCTGTCTTGGTCTGGTTCTAAGATTTCATTTTTCCTCCAGAATAGATAGTTCATGTTCTTGTAGACGCTTGCCACTGGAAATATACATGGGCTTGTAGGAGTTGCTGATAAGGACCATACTTGGAGAGCTAGAGGACATTCAAATATTGCATGAGTTACATATTCTTCTATTTCTCCACACCTTGAGCAATAATTATCGCACTTCATATTCCGTCTTACTAGATTCCTCGTTACTGCCACCTGACCCGTTATCAATTGCCA
>NC_027748.1:27009060-27009680 GCF_000695525.1 Brassica oleracea var. oleracea | reverse complement strand
CATATGATGGACTACTTGCAGAGATTTCTCCCAATGGCGAGGTCATCCTATAATATCTCCCCCTCAAGACTCGGGCAACCAGTAAATCAGGGTACTGAACCAATCTCCATAATTGCTTTGCCAATAGTGCTAGATTAAACTCATGGATTAAACGGAAGCCAATTCCGCCCTCTTCTTTTGGTAGACAAACCTTTTCCCATTTCGCCCAGTGTATTCCTCTTTTCGGTGGATTCGAACTCCACCAAATTGTGCAATGGCACTAGCGAGGCTTTCACAAATCTCCAACGGGAGCAGAAACGTCGACATAACATATGTCGGAAGAGCAAGCAAAATGGATTTGATCATTACCTCCTTCCCCCCTTTTGAGAGCCATCTACCTGTCCATCCATTTACTCTATGCATCAGGTTATCCTTTAGGAATGCAAAGAGTTTGCATTTAGAGCCACTAATATCCTCTGGAATTCCCAAGTACTTTCCCATTCCACCATCATTATGTATGCCAAGTACATCTTTCATCTCTTGCCGAGTAGTTGCATTAATCCTCTTACCAAAGAGTAAGGAAGATTTGTCAAAGTTAATACATTGGCCAGATGCTTTACCATATGTCCTGACTACTTTCA
>NC_027748.1:26997100-27008771 GCF_000695525.1 Brassica oleracea var. oleracea | reverse complement strand
TGACCATTTCATCCTATCATATGCTTTACTCATGTCTGTCTTGATGGTCATCCTCTTAACCCTCCCTCCCGGCTTAGTTCTCAAAGCATGGAACATCTCCTGAGCTATCATGATATTATCTGTGATCTTTCTACCCGCAACAAAGGCTGACTGGGTCTCTGATATTCTCTGTGGGAGAACCTTCTTCAATCTTTGGCATAAGTCCTTAGATATTATCTTGTAGCTGACATTACATAGACTAATAGGTCTAAATTTTGTCATCTCATTCGGCTTTGTCGTCTTAGGGATTAAACAAATATTCAAAAATATATTTGTATCATTCAGACCATTGGTCACAGTCCCATCAAAAAAGAATTTATTAACCATAAGAGTTAAGTCCTCCTTGACTATATCCCAAAACTTTTGGTAAAAAAGTGTAGTCATCTCATCTGGTCCCGGCGTCTTATCTGGATGCATGGCAAAAAGAGCTAGTTTAATTTCCCATTCAGAAACAGGAGCTGTAAGGCTGTCATTCATTGACGCCGTAATCATTGTAGGGACTTAAGATAGCGCCTCTTCAATGTCCTCTGGGATAGAAGACTCAAATATTTGCCGAAAATAGCTAGTAGCAATGGCTACCAGACCTTCCTCGTCCTCAACTATGTTACCATTTGCATCCAGTAGCTGCGTGATTTTGTTCCTTGCTCTCCGTTCCTTCGTTAGGGCATGGAAGAATTTTGTATTTTTATCTCCCTCTCTCAGCCAAAACACTCTACTCTTCTGTTTCCAGAACATTTCTTCTGCTTTAAGAGCATCAGAGAGTTCTTTCAACGCTGCTGCAATTTCCTCAGTCGTCGCATTATCATCTGCGTATAAACCCTCAACTTTCTCCTTGAGCTCCTCCACTAGCTTTGTCGAATTAATATTGTGTTGCTTCCTCCACTCACTCAAGGCTTTTCGGCAGCTGGAGATATGTCCCATTATACTCGCATTGGGGGGAAGATCAGAAGATTTCCATCCCTCTAGAATGACTTGCCTTAGTTCTTCATTGTCTAGCCATCATCTGTCGAATTTGAACTTTTTTGATCTTCTTGTCGGCTTTATGAGTATTTCTGCAAGAATCGGACGATGATTTAATCCCCATAACCTCATATACTTCACAATAGAGTGAGGAAACTTTTCATGCCAATCCGTATTTCCAACTGCTCTGTCTAAGCGACATCGAACAGTTGTTCCTCCTGCTCTTTTCCCTACCCAAGAGAGCATATCCCCCGTGAAAGAAAACTCTAGCATCCCACAGTCATTAGCATCTGCTTAAAGGGGAGGAATGAACTATCAAGACGTTGTCTCCCTCCTGCTTTCTCATTATGACATGTGATTTCATTAAAATCTCGTATCATGAACCAGGGTCCATTTTTTGTTGGTGAGAAACGCGTTTTTGTTGGTGAGAAACGCGTAAAATATAAGATAAAAATGTTAACTACATAAATACAATTAATTATACAGATAAAAATATAAGATATAGTATTTGATCGTGGATAGATAAAAATAGCGCTGAAGCCATTCCGGGTCAAATTCAACCACTACTTCTCTTGTTTAGTCTTCCGTAGCTACCTTTTTCAGTGTTTAGATCATAATTATTTGAAGCCACTTCTAGTTTGGTCTTTAATATATCTATAATAATAAGAAGAAAAAAATACAAAAAAGTTGGAGTTGAGGATTGGTAATTGTATACAATAATACACTGAAACTAGAAGTGTCCACTGAAACATGAATCAAGGTAGTTCAGTCGACTTGGATCAATCGGCTGAAGAGTCCAAAATTTACTAAAAGTTGTATGTGTTGCTAAAAAAAAAACTAAAAGTTGTATGTTAAGAATTTTTCATTCTGACATTGTGTAGGAAAACTGTGTGAATACCAAATGAATATTCACTCTATTTCAAATTAATAGATCTTTCAGTTTTTAACACATATCAAATATTTGAGTATAAATATAGAGAAATTCCATAAATATATTATTTTCTGATTAGTAATTCCAATAAATTAAAAACATTAATGTTATAATAAAGTTGATAATTTTCTTAAAGTGTATAGTTTAGTATTATAGTATTATGTCGTAAAATACATATGGACTTCAAATTTATTTATTTAAAGATAACGTTTTAAAATATATATATATCATATATATTAAAACAAAAGTCACAACCTTGATTCACGTGTGATTTTTTTTTAAAAATGGACCCTCACTAGAAATCAGTTATCATTCATTTATTACTAATAATATGGATTAATAATATATCATTCATAATATAACGTCGACTCCTAAAAATCCGGATTGGTTAACAAACTCACCTTGATTCATGTGTGATATTTTTATTTGGATCATCATTTAAATTTTTTATTAAATGCATTTTCTTAATGCTAATATATAATCTTTTACAACCAATTATATCAAATTTTACTATTTTATAGTTATATCTATCATTTTAAAATAAAACATTGTATTTAACTAAATATGATAAAATTATTTTAAACTGATAAATTAATATATTTTATTTTCACAAACATTAAAAATTTATGCTAGAAATATAATATGTTGGTAGAACAGGCTAACATTAGTAAATTAGATAATTCATGTATAAAATTAACTTGTCTTAAACTTTTATATATATATATAGTTATTATCTTAGATGAATAAACATAAAAAATATTGATAAAGGAAATCTAGCGCTTTGAATTACAGATCATGATCATAATAATTGAATAAAAAATAATTCTAAAATATATATAATAAAAATACCAAATATAGATTTGAAATAATCAATTAACTTACAGCATGAAAACTATCAAATTTTTATATTTAAGATAAATATATATAAACATTTAAATATATAAGTAACTTAAAAAATATATTATAATTATGTAAAATATATATAAACATGAAAATTAATATCCGCACGGTTGTGCGGGGTCTAAATCTAGTTTTTTTTTAAAGGGGACTGCATTGTATACGCTAATTTTTTTTAAAAAAAATCAACTTCATAGCCATAACAACCAAAGAGATATGATATGTTATCTTTTTTTTTAAAACACTTTCATTTCATACCAAGGGATAGACCCATATACAAAAGGAAGGAAACCAAAGGAGCATCAGTACAATCCATATTGACCAACTAGATTTAAGACATTTTAAACAAAAAATCCCTTAAGCCAGCCAGGGAAACCTGATGCGATGTAAGATTGAAACATATCCTCCTTAATAACACTATTTGCAATAAGGAAGGCCGGTTTGAGAGCTTGACGAGACTGAGATTCCACTCGCCAATGCAAAAATTCTTGAAGCATTGAAGTAAGCTTTAAGGGAGGGCCATGTAGCAGGTTTTGTTATGGCCTTGGGAAGATCATGATCTTCACTAGAGAAAATGATATTATCAAAGTGAAGAGACTTCATACTTTCTAAAGCCCAATGCCAACTTTCAAAAGAAGATTCTGTTTTGCTGTGAATGTTTGAGAAGGATCTTCTTCCATGGAGCAAGACTTTCCCATCAGAATTTTTAAGTATCCAAGATGCACCACTTTCATTCCGGTTCTTGTCCCAATCAAAAGGCAATGTCACATTTAAACCAGAAAGAAGGTGGGGGTTTCCATCCAAAGATGATCTTCTTTTTCTTCTCAAGATCAATAGCATGTTCTTGTTTCTCAAGATATGATATGTTATCAATTAATAGGATTCAGAAAAAAATACCCACTTGATATATGGAAGTAAAGTGTGCTGGAAAAATGCCCAGCTTGATCTGACTTTCTCTCTTTTTTTTCTGGTTTTGTTTTATACTGTGTTAATAAAATTATTTAACACATCCCAAATTATTTACCTTGTATCTTTTCGACACAACTTTTTTAAAAAAGCGATAATGCTGAAAAAATATTTACATGTTTTCATATACACCCAACTTGCTTTTTTAATCGGATATATAACACTAAAAATATATGATCTATTTTCTAACAAAATGTTTTATTTAGTTATATATCTTTTTATATAGAATAAAGCATCTTCATACAATATAAATAGGTATTTCAAATCTATAATATATTACACATCCATATGGTATACTTCAGTTGTATTTTCAAAAAAGACAATATATTTTTTTTCTTTGTCAACAACAATACATATTCAATTAAGACTATGCTAATCAAACTGGAGACTCAGTGTCAATGTGAACGATACGACGGTTGAATCCGAGCACTCTGTGCCAGAATATCCACTCTTGTGTTTTGTGTTCTTGGTACATGTAGGAGATCCGAGTAATTGAAACTTTCTTAATATAATCAAAAAACAGGTCATTCTTCAGGTTCTGAAACCATCTTCACCACTTGAGAACAATCTGTTTCAAAATTTACATGGAACTGCCGTAAATTCTTCATACATTCCATTTCCCAAATAAGGGCCTCTAATTCCGAGTGAAGGGGTCATAAGCTAGCTCTTGTATTCTTTGCCCCATTAAGCCATCAAAATCTTCCAAAGTACTATACCAACCTTGTCATGAAAACTTGTCATGAAAACTTGTCATTCTCTTTCCATGATCCATCCATGAAGCACCAGCGACCCAATATCTGAGGTAACATTTCTAGTTGCAGCTCTCTATTTTGAATAGTACGTTGGGTTGTTGGGTTGATGGGTCGTTGTGCCTCGTGCAATAGGATCGATTCTGTTTCTGGCAATTCAATAGTATCCCGAGGGTCGATGTCTATGTTATTGAAGACTTTGTTATTTCGCCCTTTCCAGATATACCATAAATCCATGGATACTGATGGTTATCCCCTGGTTGCGGCACTCTCCAAAACAGGTAATCCATATTAGCATAAACCGATTGTGCATGAAAAAATTTTGGGGTCGATGGGATCTTTGAGATAGCCCATGTTTGGACTGCTGGTGGACACCAAAGAAAACATGAATATTTGATTCCTCCTCCGCTCCAGAGCGTGCATACTCGGTGTCGCCTTGTAAACCTGTAGCCTTAAGATTTTTCTTTCCAGAGATGCATCCTGATACTGCCAGAAGAAATGCTTAATTTTTGGTGAGCATCGTATTTTCCATGAGAAAGCCTTCGTAGGGTAATGTGTGGACCATATAGCAGGATGTCTAATAATCATTTGTTGTGGCCTATAATATATCCCTTAGTATGTGCATGAATACAAAATACTTGTTTCTCACAATTTTGAATTATGGGCCAAATCACCTGCGAGCTAGTCTAGATATCTTCTCCAAACCTCTGATTGCAGAGTTAAAAGAGTTGTGGTCTACTGGATTCGAAGCATACGATGTCGCTTTGAATTAAAATTTTATTCTTAAAATCTTGCTCCTGTGGAGGATAAGCGACCTCAAGCTGGTGGAATTGGAAAGCTAACTCAAATTTTTATCTTGTGTCAAAATATGAGCTCAAATGCACTGTGTGAAGGCCTCCATCGATAGCTAGAATTTTGACGCATTTGCACAGTTCTACATCTCAAATAGAGAAGAATCTCCAACATAGACCATGTATAACACAAAACAACACCAAAACGACTCAAAATATATAATATAGACTCTAAATAAGACTTATATCATGTTCAAAAGGTGGTAACAACCATAGTATATCATCTGTGTAAATAACCTGACAATACATTTGCATGTATCTTGCCTCCACCAAATTTCATGGCTTTTGCATTTTGATCAATTACACGCTCTGTAACCATCATTTTCACTTGTTTTGTGCTTCTAATATTTGAAGATGAATCACTTAATTTTCTGCAAGTGACACTCTCCGAGAAGATTTTCCAAGTCTAAATATGATGCTTCAAACCTAATTAGAATTCCTTTAATCACTCCAAATGCAGTTTGGAAACTCTGTTTTTTCAACCTTTCTATGTAGGCCGACCTATTTGGTCTATCAAGGTGTCAGTTAAACCATGTTAAATTATAAAATTTCGATTTTCATGCTTAAAATAATGTAATACTTTGGCTAGTTTGGTTAATGTTTACATGGTTGTAATCCTTCACCTGAGATCAAACCTCACATGATTCATATTTTGGGTTTAATTGGTGACATGAGTTACTTTTGATTAAGTTTGAGTTAAACTTGTAACTCAAAATGTTACCAATCATGCATCAAATTTAATCTTTTGATTTTAAGTTTGATTTAAAATGTGTTGTAGTTGAGTTACAAATTTGAGTTAGACTTTTTATAAAATTGCTAACTCAGAAACCTACATCAACCAAAATTCCATGTTTTAGAGGTTGAGTTACCATGTTCCTCGGTTTATGTACTTCACCTTGTATCTTTTTAGTAAATGTAATGAATTTTTGAGTTAAAAAGAAAGGTTGAATTAACAATTTAATTGATTTTTCTTTTTAAAAATAAAAATAAAAATTGTGATCACTTTCAAAACCCAAAGCCTTAAGGTATGTTTCTTTGGTCGTCTTCTCTTTTGCTTGCACAAATTATTTTCATTTGTACTTGCAAAAACAAATAAGCTTAACGTCTTATCTTTATTTATTTTTGTGGATGAAGATGTCTAATAATGAAAATTTTGATGATGCTGGTGCTGATGTCGTCGGTGGAATATAATTTTTTTGCTATTATTTGATTTTTAGATTTGAAGTTCATGCTATTATTGATATTAGAATAAATAGTATTTTAATGATCATAATATTTAGAAAATAATATATATTGAAAATTAATTTTCAAATTTTATACTTATTTAAAATATTATTATTTTTATTTATTTATTTTTTAAATAGCTTAATGGTTATTTATTTTTGATAAATATTTAACTACTTATATGTTTATATATTTAATTTATTTATTTAGAATCCATATCGCAGCTTATACATCAAAAATGTTACCAATAATAAGTTTTTATAAAATGGTAATTTTTATTGCAAATTACATCGAACTACCAATATTTGCAGAACACCTACACCAGAACGTCCATCTTGCGTTATCTGGTACTAATTAGTTATAGTTTTATGGAAGTTTACAACTCTATGTGTTTATAACTTGTGTTAGTAACGATCAGACTTAAAATGTATATTGTAAGGGTTGTTTTATTTTTCCATGACCTTTGTTCGAGAACTTTGCAAAAAGTCGCGTCAAAATACTTAAACAAAACATAGATTTTATAATCTACATTTTGAAAAAGGTCCACCATCATTTTTTGAGGTGATAGAGCATTTGCATATACATCTCCCCAACGAAGCTGAACTAGTAGGCTCTGTGCAATATAACTGAATGTATCTTTTTGAAAGGAATTTCAAAAAGTTGAAAGTGAATGCAAAGAACAAAAGATATGAACCAGTGTAGATAGTTGAATCATATATTAGTGACGAGATAGCTTATTTCTAGGAGCACTACTTTGCTGACCATACACAAACGAAATCAAGGTAAATGTTATAATTATTCATATGTTTACTTTTTCATGTGTAAACACATGTTTTCTTCTAAAAATGTGAATTTCTTTTCATCACTTGGGCAATGTTAAACAAGATTTGGTGAAGGCTAAGTCTTTGTATATCATGTCGAAGGAATACATGATATATTTGCTCACGTAGATCGTCCAAGTTGGAAAATGAAAACAAATTGGCTATCCGAAAAAGATTATCAATGCGCACATGCATATGTTTTATGAAATTGTGATTATTTTCACACGAAAAAAAAGAGAATGAGAAGGAGAATGGATAAACTCATGACCTCTTGCTTTACAACATAGCCCATCGACTTTGGATCTGAGTAAAGAAGGGTGGTGCGGAGATGCAGAGGAAGAAGATACAATGACATGAAGAAGCGGAGGTGATGGCGGATTAGACGAAGAAGAATACGGTGGAGGTGGTGCCGGAGACGGCGAAGGTGGTGTCAGAGACGGTGATGTATGATATATATATGTATTTGTGTAATTTATTTTATAAACAATCAATAGAAAAATGTAATTTTTAGTTTGTATTTTATGTAGTTAATAAAAATTGTTTGTATTTTTGTTTTTATTTGTGAAGTAGCCACTAACAAAATTGTGGCTAAATCATAGTCATATGTAAGCACATATATAAAAGTGAGAGAACCGTAGTTAAATTATCTAACAGTAGCAAAATCGTAGCTAACTACGATTAGCCACGAATTTCTCGAGTTGTGATGATACAGCTACAGATTTTAGCCATAGAATTTTGTAGCTATTTTTTTCTACAGCAATGAATTTCTTCTATATAGCCATGAAAATTATTTGGTAATATACCATATATTTTTGCTAGTGGAAACAGAAGAGATATATATTTTCCAGTTCTACTTGATTAGACAGAAGTTAGAAAAGGTCTCAATTTTTTCAGTGATCATATCAGTTTTTTTCCCATTAGTAAATTATTCGGTTATGGATTGGGATGTGCATTTAAATCGATGTAGTGAACAAACTTGAATATGAAGTTACAATACATTTAATAAGTCGAGAAACCAAAAAACTACCAACACGTTCACATGGCGCGCGCGCACACACAGTCTGACCGTTGTATCAAGACCATGTGTTCACACATGTTAACAAACTAAAGTCTTAAGTGTACATATTAGCTAAATACTCGGAATTTTAATTTGTTAATTTGTTTGATTATATATATTACTTAATTTTTACAAACAAGTCCAAGATACTCTGAAAAAATAGCAGGTTTGTTTGTGTTTAACGAAAGCAAAAGATTATAATAATCTGTGATGTTGGGTGGATGAAGAACCAAAAAACATAATTTGCGATCCAAAAATCTTGATTCCTTGCGTGTTGGTCGCCGTACAAACGTCAACGTGATTAGGCATCCGTATATAGGCGAATCTGGATTTGAACTTTAGTTATTAATTTTTTCTTTTACGATTAAGTTTCTACAAAATCAATGGATGATGGATATATTAGGTAGGGTCGTGGGGATGTATCCACGAAGTATCATCCTTTTAATTTAATTTTTGTATTTTAAATATGATTTAAAGGACACTGAATCGCTGATCATGAGTCAGGTTATTGTGGCCAGTAACAAATTTTATTTATTTTAAAATATGATTAATAATCTTTGTCATGAGGATGTTTCCTTAGGATATTCGAATCTTCAGTCCTACTTATTACAGGAATTGATTACCTCACGTGAGAATTTGCAACTGTAACTTCGAATGTATAAGTATAATCTTAGAAAAGGCAAGAACTAAAAGTTTGAGATTGCAAATGAATTTGCAAATAAAGAATCACGTGAGGTGCCCGCCACCCGAGTTCGAGCCCCGGCCACGAGGGGTATTTCCCTGGGCTGCCTCTCGCCCTCCAGACCACTTCGCGTAACCAGGGGCCCTTAAGTGGACGCTTAAAAATCCTGTAATGGCTTCGGCTTAGGCCCGGTGGGCTAGTCGATCACGCAAAGTGGTCGGATACTGGATTATCAAAAAAAAAAAAAATAAAGAATCTTCCAGCTCACAAGTTGCTTTTGAATATCTCCGATATTGATTATCGACAAACCTCACAATGACTTGTGAATATTTTAGAAATGGATAATTTTATTTCTCACAGCATATTACCATAAAGTTTTCTTTAAATGATATTTTTACAATCTATCATATAAATATTTTGACCTCTTACTTTTGTTCAGTGGTTGCATGTTTTCATTTGGGTTTTTAATTCTCATTCTAGAGATTTTTTCTGAAAGTTTCATTACTTATATCTTTTTAGTTTTTATTTAAAATTTTAACGGTACTTTAAAAATAGTACCATAACAATTTAATTTTAAAATATATATCACAGAATTTCGTGTCAATAGAGACGGATATTTTGTGTACTTTATAGATTTATCAATCTTTTCTACTAATTTTCATGCTTAATTAGTAGACGACATCTAATCTGGTATCTAATCATTTTTTGAAATCTTACTTAATTATAAAGCCTATCCCTAGTATTTATCTTCCATCTGTAGTCATCATTTTTTTTTTATAAGCAAGTAGTTATCATTTTCTTTTAGCAAGTAGTCATCATTAAAGTCGAGTAATATATATAACCTCAAATATTGATGTTATAATGGCAATTATGGCATCATCTGGTTTTCTGATCAAGTATGTAAAACACCATGCTTCAGTAATAAGGATATCGTATATATAATATATATAGTTGTTTTACTTTCCTAAAGAACTTACTTTTATTAGTTATTTTCATATATAGACACATTATAATTTTTTATTACACTGCAGATCACAAAATGCTATTAAAATAGTTTTTAGTGGTTGAAGACACGTTTGATCTTCAAAAAACGAAACCAAGGATGGACAATTATGTAATAAGACGTGGACTTTCTAGGTGGACTGGTTAGGATTTTTTTGAAATTTGAAAACAATTGGTTTGATGGTGGCGGACGCGAATCTCATATAAGATTGAGTTTAATTATTTATTTTTTTTACCTGTGAAAGTAATTGTTTTGTTTTTATACTCTTTTTTTTACCTCCAGTAAAAGTAAGAACGGAGAACTGAGAAGCCGATAAACGGAGAAGCCGACGAACAAGATTTTCAGACGGAGAAGACATGTCGTCTCGAAAGTTGAGAGCTTCAAAGGGCGAGGCTAAAGGTTAGATACTTTCCTTCCTCCCAGTTTCATCGATTTGGATTTCGGATTGGGGATTAGAGTTTCGATTCCTGGGTTTCGATTTTTTTGAGTTTGGTAAGAGCCTCAACGTGAGGTGTTAGGGTTTCGATTTTGGGGAACGGTTCTAGATTTATGCAAAACTTCCATTAGGGTTTTGATTTGTAGATTAGGGTTTTGATTTAGGGGTGCGGTTCTAGATTCCCAATTCTCAAAGTTTTTTTCTGGTTTCTGTTTGTTTTACAGAGATCGTAAACTGAAGAGGGAGCGGTGAATGGAGGAAAAGGTCAAAGCTTGTTGCTAGTTTTGGTGTTTTGACAAAACTGTGGTCGGATGTACACCAAAATGTGTGTACATATGAACAACCAGGATTGTGTACATGTGTACACGCGTGTATAGGTACATAATAAGTAATGTAGATATGAGTATTCTTGTTGATAGGTTGACATGTATATGTTGTGTTTGTTGGTGTAGGAGTCGGTACATATGAACAATATCCATGTGTACACCGATGTAATGATATTCACATGTAGACAAAAATGTAAACCTTCGAACATATAGCAATAACAATCTACTCCATTGCAAATTCATTTATTATTTTTTATTTGAATACTTTCTATATTGAGAACCATTTAAAACATTATTATAAACTGGATCACATATTTCATTGATGGGGTGGATGAAAATTGTTTAAACCAACACTACAAGAAAACACCAAGGATACTGAGGGAAAAAATCGTCGGAATTTCGTCGGAATAACGTTATTCCGACGACATACCGATGAAACAAGTCCTCAGAAATAATTCCTCGGAATTTCTTCTTTCCTCGGAAATCCCTCGGAATTTTCCGACGAAATTCTGAGGAAACATATTTCCGAGGAAATTCCGAGGATCACTTGTTTGTCGGAAAACTCCTCGGAATATACCGAGGGAGAACTTCGTCGGGATATCTCCTCGGAGTACTCGATCGATCGATTCCTTGGAAAAAAAAAAACTACGGGTCTGGCACGTCCGGGAACACCTCGTTCGGGTACATCCTCTGCATCATCTCCATCATTTGCTGGTTCAGCCTCCTATG
>NC_027748.1:26992836-26996786 GCF_000695525.1 Brassica oleracea var. oleracea | reverse complement strand
GAGGAAATTCCGACGAACTAGCCTTTTCCGTCGGAATTTCCTCGGTATGTCGGCAGGATTTAAACTATAAATACAAGCACTCCTCTTCCTCTTCATTCACTCCATATCTTCATCCTCCCTCTTACTCTATTTACACACGAATTTGATTCATAAAAAATATGTCTTCTTCAAATTATTTTCGTTCTTGGATCGATCGACCTCATTTGGATCCGAACACGAGATTGCTTACGGAAGAATACCAACGAGGTATAACCGAATTCATGGGGTTAGTTCACCGACAACCGGAAGCAAAAACAGGTAAGTTAAGATGTCCTTGCTCTAATTGTAAAAATAGAACGGTTATTAAAGAGTGGGATGTTTGTACTCATCTATATTTTCAAAGCAACATGAAAATGAAAGGCGAAATCGAGTTGTGATTAAAAAAAACCAAATTGAAAAAAATTCTCAATCCCTAAATCATCTCAAATCCTGTTCCAAACTCGTTGATCACAGACAATTGTGTTCTATTCCATGTTTAAACATCTGTTTCATGCATATTTGATCAAGGAATCAACACGGAAATAAGAAATTCACAAAACCCAAAAAATTGCTCAAGAACACGATTTCAGAATGTGGAGATTCGCGGAGTATACCTGTCTTAGGGTGAAGACGAGTGTAGGAATCAGGTAGAGCTCGAAAAATCAAGTGGAATGGAGCCCAAAATTGTTCAAATCGGATGATTATAGAGAGAGAAAGGGGGGGGCGAATTATAGGGGAAATCGGAGGGGATGAGAGTTCTAAGGTTTAGATCCAGAAAAGGTCGGGTTTTGCCTTATAATTCTGTTTTCCGAACACGCATCGATCGATGCGTTTTGTTTCTATAACGCATCGATCGATCACAATCTTACGGCCCGGTCCATCTTTGTAATCGATCGATTTGTTTTTGTTCAAAAACGCATCGATCGATGCGTGTTCGGAAAACAGAATTATAAGGCAAAACCCGACCTTTTTTGGATCTAAACCTTAGAACTCTCATCCCCTCTGATTTCCCCTATAATTCGCCCCCCCTCTTTCTCTCTCTATAATCATCCGATTTGAACAATTTTGGGCTCCATTCCACTTGATTTTTTGAGCTCTACCTGATTCCTACACTCGTTTTCACCCTAAGACAGGTATACTCCGCGAATCTCCACATTCTGAAATCGTGTTCTTGAGCAATTTTTTGGGTTTTGTGAATTTCTTATTTCCGTGTTGATTCCTTGATCAAATATGCATGAAACAGATGTTTAAACATGGAATAGAACACAATTGTCTGTGATTAACGAGTTTGGAACAGGATTTGAGATTATTTAGGGATTGAGAATTTTTTTCAATTTGTTTTTTTTTTTATCACAACTCGATTTCGCTTTTCATTTTCATGTTGCTTTGAGTTCTTAATTGATTATAACCATGTTGAGAGCAATGATTCTATTTTGTAGAGAATGAAGCGCACGAAAACATCAGCAAAGAAAAACACACAAGAAGCGGGTTCGTCACAGCTGGAGAAGCAAAGGCCAAAGAAGTGGGATAAGTCTGATACCACCCACTACAACAACATGAAGAAGGTAGCCGTTCCGGCTACACAACTAGCATGTCCTGAGACGATGACAATATTGGGAATCCAAGCAGACATTGAAGGACTGTTCCAGAACATGGGTCTAGGCCAACTATGCAACCTCAAGGAACCCACTTATCCGGAGTTGGTACGCCAGTTCATAGCATCCGCATACGTCACCCGTCCCGATGATAGGCATGAGGAAGGTTTTCTGGCATTCGTAGTGCATAAAGTATACTATGAGGTATCTTTCACAGACCTCTGCGGACTATTTGGATTGAGTGCGGGGGAGAGGACATATGGTCTTTATTGGACTTCAGAGCTGTTGAACTTCTGGGAAACGATTGGCACATGGGTTTATAGATCTTCTCAGGCAAAGGAGTCACTTATCCTGAGCCCAGTACTGAGATATGCCACACGCCTCATTGGCTCATTGCTATACGGGACAACCACAGCCGCATCAGTCACGCAATGGGAGTTGTGCCTCCTGTACCAAGGTGTGAGGCATTTGCTACCGGCATTTGGAAACTCTACATTCCCACCTGCTACTGCCTTCAACATGGGAGCGGTGCTGGCCGCAAACTTAGCAGGATACAAGGGGAAAGTAACCAAATCCAAGAGCAATGCATGTGGATTTGGTGCAGTGATTACTCGGATCCTTACACATGTGGGTGTAGACTGCGAGAACCATCAGGTAGCACTGGACAGATCGAACAACATTGCTTGGAACTACCTGGATGTCATTTCTCTAGTAAGTAAGGAGTTCATAGCTGGTCCCCACTCGAGGATCGATCGGGATGGTCCTTACGTCTATGTATTCCAGGACCGAGCGAAGAAAACACTCTACTGCCACCTACCTCAGATCGGTCTGACTTCTCTACTTTCAGAGGCTGCAGTTGAGTTCCAACCCCCTGCTACCGCACTAGTAGACAAGCCATCCTTCTTCACGCCAAAATATCAGACCAAAGGCAAGGCCGTGGATGATGAAATAGGAGAAGATGAGGCTGCACAAGCCATTCCAGATGATTCACAACCCCATCAGCTACTCCCATCAGACTTCAGCCAGTACAAGCTGCAAGAGCTTCCACCGAACGCCACTTCGCGCCAGCAACAACATTGGAGAGATCAGAGCATAAAGACAAACAACGACATGCTACACAAGATCTGGGATGCCATTTCACGTATCAGGCCGTGTCGTTGCCAAAAGGATGATGTAGTTCATCGGGACAACTCTCCATCCAGCTCTGGTTCGGGTTCGAGTGGTACACACAGGGTAAGAAAGAGGTCTAAGAGACCCAAAGATGCAGGAACATCTGGAGCAGGAGACGAGGAGTATGAGCTACGTTTTTTCGGTTAATTTTGAACTTAGTTTTGAACTTAGTTTTTTTTTAATTATGAGTTCGTATATCTTTTACATGGTTTCTTCGTTTTATTTGGTTGTGTTCTGAGTAGTTTTTAATCCGTATTCAGCTTTGTCTTGCTAAATAAACCAAATAACTATTATCCGAGGAAAGAGGTTATATCAAGTGTTCATCGGAATTTCCTCGGTATTTCTTAAAAAAAAAAAAAAAATCAATGGTGCCTGTTTCCAAGTCATCATCACCAGATGAATCTGAATCTGGATCTTCGTGAAACTCTCCAATCACTGGTTCATCCTCTACGTGAACGACGGCTTCCTCTCCAAAGTCGGTTAAATCGACTACAAGGCCAACTCCAGCTAAATCTTCTGCTGCACTTAAGTTGCCGGATGTGCTTGGTTGTAGTGGGTCTTCCAGCTCAGAACTTCCCTGAACTCGGCCTCTCGGGTTGAGTCTTGTAACAGTAACCCATGGATCATCTCTGTTCCTTACCCGGGGGTACTTGATATAACAAACCTGTAACATTTAAAAAATTATTAGTAAAATTATAAATTAATACACATGATGATGAATCATTCTGAATAATTAACATTTAAATACCTGATCGGCCTGAGAAGCAAGAATGAAAGGATCATAATATTGCAGCTTTCGCCTCGAATTTACTGATGTAACACCAAATGCATCTGTTCTCACACCTCGATCTGGGGTGTTGTCGTGCCAATCACAATAGAAAACAGTACAGCGCAATCCAACCATGCCCAAATACTTAATTTCCAAAATCTCATGTATGTGTCCGTAGTATACATCATCTCCTGATGCAGAACAAACGCCAGCATCATAAGTCGTACTCGAACGTCTCCTCTTCTGAGTTGTGAATGCATATCCTCGAGTACAAAATCTCGGATATGACTTCACAACAAAGTTTGGTCCAACGACCATCTCACGTATCCAATCGTCAAATGTTTCACCTCTGGCCAAACCAGCAGACACCTATTAATAGCACATATATATATATATAT
>NC_027748.1:26977435-26992257 GCF_000695525.1 Brassica oleracea var. oleracea | reverse complement strand
TTCGGATCCAAATGAGGTCGATCGATCCAAGAACGGAAATAATTTGAAGAAGACATATTTTTTATGAATCAAATTCGTGTGTAAATAGAGTAAGAGGGAGGATGAAGATATTGAGTGAATGAAGAGGAAGAGGAGTGCTTGCATTTATAGTTTAAATCCTGTCGACAGACCGAGGAAATTCCGACGGAATTCCGACGCCAACGGCTAGTTCGTCGGAATTTCCTCTGAATTTTGTAAAATCCCCAAACGGCTCTCCAACGGCTATAATATTTCCTCGGAATTCATCGGGTTTTTTTTGAGGAACACATATTTCCTCGGAATTTCCTCGGAATATTCCGACGGATTGATATTTCCTCGGAATTCCGTCGGTATATTCCAAGGAAATTCCGAGGAAACCAAATTTTGTGTTTCCTCGGAATTTCCTCGGAAATTTCTCAGGATATTCCGAGGATTTCATTTTCCGTCGGAATGTCCGTCAGAATACCGCTGTTTTCTTGTAGTGCAACCATCTGTATAGTTAGTGAAATAAGTGTACACAAGAGAATGTGTACATATGGACATTAGAAAGAGTGTGTACATATGGACAATAGAGAGAGTGTGTACATATAAACATTAGATATCGAGAACTCGTGGATTGCAATATAACCATAAATGTGTATTTTTATGACTTTAAAAATTTGATTGCTTTATGTTAGATAGTTGTATGTAGTATCACTATATGTATTTTGTGTTGGATGAATGGATTGGATCTTTGTGAGATTAATACTCACGTGTACACATGAGTATTGAATTCATTACATGTTTGTATGGTTTGTAGTGGAGGTGTGTATTGAATTCGTTTTGGTTTGTCGTGTTTCAATGGTTGCAGGCTTGCAACTGACTATGCAACCTATGATGGAGTATGGGGAGGACACGGAAGATGGCTACTTTCATGGTCTTATCTCGAAGATAGAGATGATTGTTTATTCATGGACAAAAGTCATAAATCTTCATTTCTTTGAATTACAAAATTACATACATGTTAATTTACTTTATTAATCTTTTTGTTTTCATTTTCACAACACTCGTTTATATAACCTTATGCATTTTAGTAATGGATCTTTATAAATGAATGGTGAACATATGGGAATCGTATAAAGTTGATGTACACATTGATATCATATAAAATTGATGTACACAACACACATATATAACACAAACATCATAAAAAGTGGTGTACACTATAAAGTCGATGTACACGTAAAACATCATAAAGACAATTTACTGAATCTGAAAATGATGTACACATGTACAATATCATATTAAGTTACATGTTATGAAAATCTTACAAATTATCAGATGAACCCATAAACTGATTATGAAACAAGATGATTCCGAAACAAAAAGACAGTTTACTGAATCTGAAAATGAATAAATCGATTTTGAAAAACTCATCTACCCTTTATAGCTCTCAAGTGATCAAAATAATCACAATGTACATACTTTGATATTCAATATAAACTCAGACTTAACATCTTCTCTAATCTGCTACAATATTAATTAAAACAATGAGCACGAGTTCTTTTCCTTGAACAGTCCATAGTCCTATATATCAACAGGAAAGACATATAGAGGAATGAATGAATGGAAAAGAATGAACAAGAGACTAAGACGTCGAAGCATCACGAGCTTCATCGGTGATACAGTCCACGGTCGGAGGAGCTTCATCGGAGATACAGACGCCGTGACTCCAATCATGCGAGAGAGATACAAACACCGTGATAGAGAACTCCGTTCATGTGAGAGAGAAGACCACGGTGGAAGAGCCCATCGGACGATATCGAAGACGCAAATCTCATCGTCATAGCATAGAAAAATGAGAGAGAAATAATTTGTTTGCATCAAAATTCTTTAGTTATAAAAAAAAAACCTTCGCCGGAAAAGAAAAAAATTGAAAGCTATGAAGGTGATGAAGATGATGATTTGGATTAGTGAAATAGTAATAATCGGAGGCGTTGATGCTGAGAGTACAACAATTGATTTAGTGGATATAATTTTTGGTAGATATATTAATGTTTAAATCCAGATCTGTGGTAAAAGATCTTGGCCGTTGAAATTAAAGATAAATCAATGGATGTGGTTAAAGCCCGCAATTTCTCTTCTTTTTATTATAACTAGTCTTTCATTGTTGAACTAGAAGATAATAGATTTAGTTAGGAATTATGAGAATGGTTAAAGAAAATGTGCGGGTAAAAAAATGTGTCATATTGTGTGATAAATAAGTTGAAATGTGTCCCGTAAATGTTTTTTACTTTATTAATGTTATGAATTATGTTATTTATTATTAAATGTGTCAAGTTTAGAATTGCCCTTTAGTCTATATAAATTGATGTATACTTTAAAACACAACACTTCTTTAACTCTAATTAATCATTTTGTCAGTTGACCACTCCAGATGGCGCATTTCCATAAGGTTCATGTGATGAACGAATGACTACACTTCAATATCTCAGAAACATTCCACATATCCGAGCGTATAATCAGTAGAACTGGATCATTCAGACGAACCATATCAGCACCAACCGAATGAATCATAGATTATAAGTAAATAAAAACAAAACAAAAAACGTCAAGCGAAAGCATTTAAGTCTCTGTGAAAGCGAGAAAAAGCAGATAAGAAGTTGCAGTGTCCCTTGTCCACCCAATCAATATCTTGATTTCATTTCTCCTATAGTCCTATTTCTAAAGAATATTAATAATTTTGTATTTTTACTTGTCATGAGTGGTACCAAAATTGATTTGGATATATTAGTTAGCTATATATGATTTTCTTGTTTTCGTCTAAATCTGTATACCATAACTTTTTGTCCATGGTCCAAGTTCAACGTGCATTAAATGCTATAGTCGGCCGGTTTTGAAAAAGTACAGAATAATACTTAAGCTTTGGTGGTTTGAAGAACTAATTTCAGTATTAACTATATAATAGACTTGGAGAATTAGTACGAGGTAAAATGATCTGTAACGCTAGTTAAAATAAAACACACCCTCACAATTAGCACCTATCCATAAATCTTGTGTCAAAGTATATGATGTTTATAGTTGGATAATATAAAAGTAACATTACATGTTAATTTTTTAAACATATCATCAATACTAATAAAACAAAAAGACTAATATAAAATAACATTTATTCTACGTGGCATATTATATATGATGCCATTAAAATGTATAGAATCTTTAAATTTGATTTATCTAATGAAAACAAAATATTTTACGCATATTTATTTCATAAACATAATTAAATTATTACAAAATAATAAATATGGTTAAATAATTATAGATTTTTAATAAATTAAATTTTCTTCTTTTGTAAATATCCCTTATATATTAAAGAAGAAACATTGTAATATATACGTTCACACTAAACTGGACACATGTAACGTGTGTAGAAGCATTGTAATAAATGCGTTCACACTAAAATGGACACATGTTACATGTAGATAGCTTCTCGGTCAAATTTACATAAATATGTTCACACTATGTACTTTACGTTTTTTAATATAAAACTCACATGCATTGTTCTTTTTACGTTATTTTTACTGTTTATGAATAGAGCTGGACAAATTATTCATAAATTTTGATTCGATTTGTTATCCGTTTTGATTCGAACCAAAAATCCGGATATCTGTTACTCTACGAAGCAAATCAAATACTAAAATGCAATATCCGTAAAAAAAAAAGTAAATCACAAATTTCAATATTTATAGGAATGAATATCCAATTTGATTTGTTATATGCATATATATATATATATATAAAGAATTATATATAAGTTATATATTATAGTTTATATAAATTTTACAATATTTTTGTTTTTAAATAGTTTCATTTTAAGAATTTTATTTTTCATGTATTATTTTGAAAAAAATGTCATTTAATATTAATTAAGAGTATCTTTATATATTTATCAACCATCTTTAATAATAATACTAAATTAATTTAATTGACGTGGACATCTTATAACTAAGTATTTACCACCAGTGGCGGTGCCAGACAAATTATTTGACGGGGGCACATAATTAATAATAATACTAAATTAATTTAATTAAAAAAATATTAATAAATATTATAAACTGTTAATAACAACAGATAAACTGTTAAAACAACAATAACACTAATTTTATTTAATTCGTAACAAATTTATATTATTATATTTTTTACAAATGTTATTAATTACACATTAATTTTAAAATATATATATAAGGGTCTTCAAATTATACGTAACAATATGTCAGTGTCATACATAACTTTTTGGTCATCATATCATTTAAAAATAAATTCTAAGTTGTTAAATTAAAATGTATTATTTATTATTTTAATATTAATTAGTATGAATACAATGGTGAATGTTTAAACAAGGAAATATGCTTCTAAACTATGAAAAGGCAAATAAAGAAAAGAACTATAAAAAATCAATATCACAATATTAAAAGGGCAATAAGCTGATCAGAGAGACCCTCCACATCGGCAATAAAAATCAGCCAATTAAAGATCAGTATGATGCCACATCACTCCAGTTTTGTCGCCCTAGCATGTCTCTTCTTCTTTCCTTTTATGTGTTTCTAACTTCTCCAATTCTCATCTGTAACGTCGGGCTCCAGATTTGTCACAAAGGAAAATACTACAATAAATAAAAAAAAAATAGAAAGATACAGCAGCACAGCGGAAATGTGAAACAACACATTCGTTATAATGCAAAAAGGAAAAGAAAAAGACACAAAGTGGGTACTTCGAACTCAAGACAAGCTGGTTTTGACCAGGGGCAACATCACCAACTGCTCTACCGAAAGGTCCGAAACCATTAATTAAGATATATAACTAAGAAACATTTATAAGTAGTCGGGGGCACGTGCCCCCGTACCTGACACCGTAGATCTGCCCCTTTTTACCGCAAATGAAATATCTAATTTTTTTGGAAGTTAAAATATATTTTTTTTAATGCTTCTTTCATTATCGACAAAATTGTAGTAAAATTATTTATCTTATTTTTTTTTTTTTAATTGTTATCCGTTTAGAAACTATAATATGAAATCATTGGTTCGATATCACGACTATCTAAGATTCATAACATGAAAACAAACAAAAAATAGTAATTTTTTATTATCACAGAAAAAAAAACAAAAACATCAAACATTTTAACCGAACAAACCAAATAAATATTGATTTAAAATAATAGTTATATTTTAGAAGATTAAAAACCAAAAAACAACATAAAACCGAACCGATATCCAGATTAAACAGATTAATGTCTCTTTATTAAAAAATAACGAAACTAATAATCACATTCTGCGCAAGTCGCGGGTTATTACCTAGTACATACAGAATAACATAATACAAAAAATTTACAAGTATATATAGAAACATACTATAATGAGTAAATAGTTTTAAATAGTAATTTGTATTTATTGTAAAGTAAATATTTTAAAATTTTGAATTTTAAAATTTATTTTAATATATTTTGACTTGAGAAAAGTAAATTACTAATATTAACTAATATTATATTGTTGATTATATTGTGAATCACATTAGAGTTGATATATTTACTATTTCAGTTTTCTCCGAATTATTCAAACAGTATGAAAAAAATATCAAATACGAAACAAGTTGAATGAATATATTAATGTATTTCTATTATACAATCACTACAAGAAAACATAATCTTAACGAGAGCGGTTTTCCTCGCTAATTCGTCGTAAAAGAGGCTTTACGACGAATTAGCGAGAAAACGCGTTTGCTCGTTACACGTCTGTCGTAACACATATTTCCTCGCTAATTCGTCGTAACTTAGCGAGGAATATATTTCGTCGTAAAGACGAAGTAGGACGATTCGTCGTAATGACCACGTCAATATTCCACGTAAGGACG
This sequence comes from Brassica oleracea var. oleracea, assembly GCF_000695525.1. Taxonomy (NCBI): domain Eukaryota; kingdom Viridiplantae; phylum Streptophyta; class Magnoliopsida; order Brassicales; family Brassicaceae; genus Brassica; species Brassica oleracea. The sequence goes on along the minus strand of NC_027748.1, from coordinate 26,986,353 downwards.
TCGCTATAATACCTCATAAATACCTCGAAAATAGTTCCTCGTAACCTACACGTAAATACCTTGAAAGAGTTTCCTCGCAAAATACACGTAACAACCACGAAATGATTTCCTCGTAAAATGGTCGTAAACTTTTCCTCGTTATTTCCTCGTAAATGATTCCTCGTAAAATACTCGTTAAATGTTTCTCGTCATTTCCTCGTAAGGTTTCCACGTAAAGAGGTCGTACATTGGCTACGAATTTACTTCGTTTTTATTATTTTACAGAATTTAAAAATATAATTAAAAAATAATTAAAATTATTTAATTTAATAATAAATTAAAATTCAAAATAAAAATAAATCAATATGAAAATATTTTATATATAAATAAGTTTTGAATTTATATAATACAACAACCAAAAAAAAAAAACTAAGGGTCGTTCATCGCCCGGTAGAATTCATCACTCCTCCTCGTAACATCCGCCTCGTTATGTACGTCGGATGACTCGCCTTGAATGGGATGTTGTTGTCGCATGTTCCTCAACATGGACTCCCATTCCAGATTTGTGGCCGCAATAACGTCCAAGAAGCCCTCGACTCCACCCATACGAGATTTTGTCGCGGTCAACTCGTTACGCAGCTGAGCGGACTCTCTACGCAGCTCAGTGACTTCATCATCCCGTCGCTGACCATAAGACGATGTCGCTCTCGGAACATCGTTGACGGAACCAATACCCAACGTCCGTCCCTTTTTTTTAGGGACAACCTTAAAAACAAAAAAATAAATATTGTAAGTAAATATTTAAAGTTAAATTAAATGAATAATTAAAAATTAATTTTTTTGAAAATTTACCTCCTCGTAAATCTTATCCACTTCAAGTGTGGATAAGGTGACGGGTAATCCGTCGGTAGACTGCTGGGTCAGCTGAGTCTGGCGGTCTTCAACCCGAGCAACTACGTCGTTGTAGATTTGCTCGGACTTGCCATCTACAAATACGCCCGCCTTGTTCTTGTGGGTCCTCTCGTAAAGTTCCATAAGAGACGGGAGATGTCCCGTCTCTTTGGCCTAAAAAAAACAGTTAAGAAAGTTAGAATAAATTAATATAATTATTAAAAAAATTATTTAATAAAATATTTAATTACCATTTCCAAACGGACACCGGCGTGGGGTTTTTGGCCCGTAGTGTGAAGCATCGGCCCGTTCCCGTGCTCATCAACCGTGTTACGGGGGTTAGAGCAAGCCTGGGCGATTCTAATCGAATCAGGAAGGCGCCAATAACGGATGAGGCCATCCCACACATCCGTGGTGAGCTCAGCGGGTTTGCCACGCTCATACCCCTTCACGATCCAGTCACCCTTCCAGTTGGAGACCGTGTCCAACAAGCAAACTTTCGCTTTCGCGTTAAACTTCTTCCTCACCCTCTCAGTGATCCCCAAAGCCCAATTATATTTTTGCTGTTGGAAAAAATAAATTAACAATTAGTTTTTTAGAAAGTATATATATAAATCATGAAAAAATTAAAATATATATAATTAATTAATAGAAACTTACAGCGTAAATTTTGAACCACGTCTTTCTGACGTAGTGAGGCGTCTTACTCCAGTTTGGATGTGCCATGGAGAAGTAACCCTTGATCGTGTCGGTTACGTCCGATGCAAGACATCCGTCAACCCCCCACCTGGAAAATACAAATTTAAAATATAAATTATTTTTAATGTTATAAAAGAAATTTAAACGAATTAAAAAAAAATTAATGCAACATACCACAAAGATCCGTCCGGTCGGTCGGGGTCGATGACTGGTAAACCTTCTCTGCCTGGCAGACTGAGAATGTCCTCTACAGTGTACTGCGAGTAAGGAGCACTAGGAGGCACCATCAGATCAGGATGAATATCGGCAACCATCGGAGGTGCCATCGGAGGAGGCACAGGAGGAGGCATCGGAGGAGGCACATGAGGAGCCGATGGTGCACTAGAAGAAGTAGACCCAGAGACTCTCTGAGTGTACTGAGTCTCGGGACAGTCTCCTGGCCCGAAGAACTGGGAGCGGAAGAAGAGGACGGGTCTAAACGACTACCCGGCTCACCGAAGATCTCTCTGTAATGGGCAGTAAGTCTTCCTTTTCGAACCTGGAAAAAAAAATGAAATTTTTGAAATTAACATCAACAATATATTTTCCAACATTATCCACCTAATCAACACTAAATAACATAAAATCCGCAAACCTATCTAAATTCCCTATACTAACCCCGAAAGCCCAAACCCGAAATCCGAAACCCCAACCCCGAAACCTCATACCCGAAACCCCAAACCCCATCCCCCAAACCCGAAACCCGAAAGCCCAAACCCGAAACCCGAAACCCAAACCCCCATCTTTAATTTTCTACTTCATATATTTCAAACCCCATATTTAATTTTAAGTTTCGTCGTTATTTAAATGGACAAATGTTCTATAGTGTCGATTCAAATTAAACCAACTTTTGCTCAATTCCTCAAAGTTACAAAAATTTAAAATTTAATAAAAATGTCGTTTGAAATTATTTTTCTCTTTATTTATCATATACAAACTTTAAGTTTTAGCTGAAACAAAAAAAACTTAACACATCTGTATATATTTTCTTTTTTGCAAAGTCCAATTTATGTAATTGATTTTGTTTAACAACACATATAAAACTTATAGGATTATCTATGGAAATGTTTGTTATTCTTTGTGTTAGTATAATTCAAGTCCTAAGAAAAAGTCAAACTCTATACTAACATTGGATTATTATTATAGAGCTCTTAAATAAACCACATTATATAAGAATGAGTAAGAAAATTAAGGGTTTGAATGTAATGCAGGATACAAGCAGAATAAATGCCTTTCACTGTAAATCCAGATTGTACTGCATTTATCTTCCATTCACTTATTTATTGCAGATCGAAAAACAATCATAAAATAATAAATATGCTGCATGCAGTTAATAAACAACATACATTTTTTGATCTGCAATGAAAAGGAAAAAAGGGAGGGGTCGACATGCAGAACACCAATAAGGTAAGTGCTTTTAATTTTATTAATTCCTTATAAACAATTTCATTTTACTTATTTCATTTACTTTTAAACCAAAGACAAAAGGCTTTCCGAAATATAATTTAATATTTCTCATTTCTGTGTAACAATTTATTTTAGATGAGTTTATAAATAATTATATGCAAAATAAACATTCCTTTTTGATATTATCTTCTATAAATACGCTTATAGAAAATTTATATATATATATATATAGTTTATATATTTATTCTATTTTATAATATTATTTCAGTATGTAGTTATAGATGTTATTTTTTTGTATCCTATTAACATATATGGCCAGTAAAATTATGTATAATATTTTCAAAAAATAATTAATATTTTTATTTAAATAATTTCAATAAATTCATGGACAATGAAAAATATTAAACATTTTTTTTGTTCTGGCATATTCTCTTTGTTCCATAAATATATATTTTTTAATCATTCACACATCAAAAAACACATTAAATCAATATAATAAATATGATATAGAAAATAATATACATTTAGTTTGTGTATTTATATTTTTTTATAATTTAGTTGCAGTCTGTTATACTTGTTATTTTGCATCATAGTAAAATATATGATCAATAAAAATCATGTATTATATATTCAAAAAGTAATTAATTTTTTATATAAATTAGTTTAATAAATTTATGCATATACTTTCATATTTAATAATTCATATTTAACTGCATATAATTATAAATTTTATTTATAATTACTTAATATCAATGAAATAATATATTTTTTCTTACATATACATTTAAGCATTTTTATATTTTTGAAATTTTAAATGAACATTTTGTTGATACAATAACATATATAAAACCTGACAAATGCCAGTTTTATAGTTGAACCAAATGGTAAGAAAAAAATTAAAAATCAAATAAAGATATAAAAAATAAGAACAAAACAAGAATACTCTTTATAATTTTAGTATGATGATTTTTCATATAATTTTAAATTTCACTATATTTATCAAAATGATGATATTTATTATTATTTTGATCAACATGATATTTATTGCTTATATATAATAAGTTTTATTTTTATTTAGATATTTAATTTTCATGAAAAAAATCAAATATTTAATTAAATACAATCATTTATTATATTAGATTGATTTGCATTTGTTCTGTATTTGATCTGCATTATCTGTATTTGTTCTGTTTGATCTGTATTTTTGTTTGATCTGTATTTTTTGATGTGCGATTATCCATTCGAAGTCTAAATGCAAAAATTTAATACAAAATAAATTTATTTTAAATCAGTAAGAACAAAAACAAAAATATCAAAATCATCGGTCCCTGATCTCCGGTGCCGGCACCCACCCGTTTCTAATCATTTATTTATTTTCCGACCATGCTATACATTGTATATTCCATTAAATTTTTAACTCGAAAACTAACAAAAAGAAATAAGTAAACGTCAGATATGGCCCCGGCAGCAGCAGTCAAATCTGCAACAATGTGGTTACAAATCTTTATTATTATTCTCTAACACGAAATGACAGTCAAATAAAATAATCACGACATCATATTATATATTAATAATAATAGTAACAAAGTGATTTTAATGACATAATGGTTTCACATGCTTTATATAAGCAAAGATCTGTGTGTGTGGTGGACCTAACCCTTTACGCTGTCCCGAGAAAGACACTCTCTTCTCTTTCTCTTTTCTTTCACAAGCTCTCTCATTCTCTACTCTGTCTTTTTTTGTTCTCTCTCAATCATAACAATCTTTTTTTTTGAGGAAGAGATGGGAAACTGTCAGGCGGTTGATGCGGCGGCGTTAGTTCTACAACATCCCGACGGCAAAATCGATAGATATTACGGTCCTGTCTCAGTCGCCGAAATCATGCGTATGCATCCTGGTCACTACGTTTCTCTTATTATTCCTTTGCCGGAGGCAGACATTCCGGCAAAGACGACGGCGAAGGAAGAAGATGGTAAGAGTCAGAAAAGGGTGGTGAAGTTCACGCGCGTGAAACTTCTCCGACCAACAGAGAATCTCGTACTCGGTCATGCTTACCGTCTCATCACTTCACAAGGTTTGATTTTCTTTCTTTGTATATTCAAAAATCTTTGACTGTTTTTTTTTGTGTTTCTTCTGATGGTCTTTTTCTTTATCAACTTAACTCAGAGGTTATGAAAGTCATAAGAGCGAAGAAGTATGCGAAGACAAAGAAGCATCAGAATGAAACGACTAGAGAGAAGAAAAAGCCATCGCTGGAGAAGAAGGTTGATGGAGTATCCGACAAGCATCAGAATCTGGTACGGAATCTTTCCTACGAGTATAAGAAATGGGTTTAGCTAAAGGATTAAGCTTTACTTGAAAGTAATTAAATATATATATTTTTTAAAAAATAATTAAATATCGGTTTAGTTAACAAATCAAGCTTCATCACTCTTTTTCTGGACTTGAACACAGTAGATTAGTGTTTTTTTGTTCTGTTAATTAATGGTTTTTTTTTTCATTTTGATAGGAAACAAATGATGAGAAGCAACGTGCAGTGTTAACGAGCTCAGGTTCGTCGAAATCAAAAACATGGAGGCCATCATTGCAGAGCATCTCTGAAGCTAAGAGTTGATGTTTATTTTAGTATTTACTTAAGGAACAAGAAACAAAATCTCTGTGTGAAAGAAAAAAAAATCTCTGTGTGAGATCATCAGAAGATAGAATCTTCAAGACAAAGAGATAAATTCTTCTCTTTTACGTTCTTTTCTGATTTTCTTATAGAGATTAAAAACTGAGTCCCTTTTTATTTCGTCTCGCCAATGTATATAAGCTCTCAAGATGGAATCGATTGAAAAAGGAATTGTAAAACAGATGATTTGTTGGTGTTTAGGAAAAAAAAAACAGATTTATTTTACAATAGTCTACACAAAATTTCAGTTATATCTACGTGTCGCGTACCTCCAAAATAAGAAAATTTGTGTTAAAAAAAAAAAGATAATAATCCAAGATGAATTTTGTTATTTAATTTTCTTTAACAGGTATCGCATAAATGTTTGAAAAGATGTTTTACCTACTAAGATCATTCCAACTCAATGCAATTCTTACAACCATTTATGCTTCACAGAGACATCCAAATCAAATGTTTTTGGACACATTTGACATTAATGTTTTTGAATATTATACTCTTGCTACAGTTTTATTCCAAGAAGAAAAAACATAATTATTGTAAAATAAATCTGTTTTTTTCTTCCTAAATAACACAGTTTTTGAATATTAATGTTTTTTTCCTAAATAACACAGTTTTTGAATAACACAGTTTTTGAAAAAACATCTGGTCTTTCTTTTTATTCCAAGAAGAAAAAACATAATTATTTTATTTTAGATTTATGTTTTTCTCCAAAAATGAAATCAAAATAGTAACCCAGTAAGAACAAAATTTCAATGTTAACCACAAATATTACTGTTAAACTGACCAATCTAAATTAAACCGAGATAAACTCCGATAGCCCCAACTCATTTGGCCTTGGCCAATATATTTTGTGGTAGAATCGTCTGCCTGGAGCCAATCTCTGTTATGTGTCTCTTTGTCTCTATGTTCAGAGAGAAATGGCCGCGTGAACAGTAACAATTTCATGCTTCAAACTCGGTCATCAACGAAACCTTATACTTAGCGACAATAAATTTTCTAACCAAACACTCCTAAGAAACCTTTCACCTCCAAAAAGTATCTTTTCTCCTCAGGCGACAGATCTCGACGATTCAAAGTCCTGCCATAGGCCATCACCGTCAAATTGGAAAAGAAGGATGATACAATTGCTAATCTTAATCCTCCTGCGACAATTAACACTAAGTTCTACTTTGGGAACCTGCCTTACAGTGCAACTCTCGCTCAGATCATCCAAGATTTCGCCAACCCTGAGAGCTTCTCGGGGTTCCTTACAACAGAGACACATGACAAAGTCGTGGATTCGCTTTTGTAACAATGAGCAATGTCGAAGATTGCAGTATCATTATCTAACACCTCGATGGAACTATAAGTGAGAGTTAAAAGGTTTGAAGCCTTGAAAAAAAAAAAGAAGAAAATGTAATGTTTCTGTTTGAATTGTTGTATGTATCCTTTTCAGGAGTATCTTGGTCGGACTTTGAAGGTGAACTATGCAGACAAACCAAAACCTGACAAAGAACCTCTGTATCCAGAAACATAGTACAAGCTGTTTGTTCGAGGAGAGCCACTTCCGAGTCATCAGCTGATGCGTTTAGAGAGTGTGGAGATTGGTTAGTGCTAGAGTTTTATTATACGATAGAGATACAGGGAAATCACAGGGTTATGGCTTTTATATGGAAACCACGCTTGAATCACTTGATGGATTTGAGCTGGAGAGTCGGGTAAACTTGGCTCAAGGAAAGATACAACAACAACATTATGGAACCATTTTGAGCTTTTTACATTAGAATTACATGTTTAGGAGCTAAAAAACTCAATAATACTACCTCTTGCGAACTATGTACTGAGGCTGCTCAGAAGTTTTATCCCGTCAGTACCAATAATACTACCTCTACTGAACCAAACAGATCTTTACTTCTCAAGGATCCAACCAAACAGTTCATTACACTCTAAGCTAGAAAACAGTCTCGTAATTTTTTTGTAAGAACTCAAAAGCACCAAACCAATGGTCAATTGCGCAACTTAGAACTCAAAATGCCCTATATCTACAATTCTTTCTGATTGGAGGAAACATGAACCCTCAGAAGAAATACTCTGATATATGATTAAAAAAAAGATTGTGGAATAAACTCAAAGATCAATAAAACTTGATGCTTCAAGGTTTGGTAATAACTAATCAGTAACAGTCCACATAATCATGTTCCCATTTCAGTTCGGCTTGTGGTTAAAACCGTATTTGACTGCAGTGCCGTTGAAATATATGATCAAGAGTACTATACAAGGACCTGCAAGGAACTCCCAAAGTATGTTTAACATATCAGTATATCACAATGACAAAAAAAAAAAGGTACTTTAGCGAATCAAAAGAATTGACTCATATGTCTTACAACAATAACTTTAAAGCTATAGCTGAACCAGTTGTGAGAGTAGATAATCACCAAACGAACCTCAAAACTCAATACTCGAAACTTAAGCGGTTCTATAAGTCTTTAAACCACAAAGTTCACCAAAATTAAACAATCTACATCACTCTGATCCCATATACTTTGAGCTTCGAAGAGGGGAAGACCTAAAATGATCTTAATTTTAGTCTGTTCGGATTGAGAGTTTGGGATTGGATCGATCCGATGGTTAATGGATTCTAGGTCGGTGAAGATAGGCAAAAACTATTAGAGAAAGTTATGGATAGAAAAAAAAAATTTTGTGAAAAAAAAAAAAAGAAAGGGCCTGTCAGACAACCGTGCAACCACTCCGGAGAGGTCAGACCTAGCCGAATAGCGATCCTCTACAGCGCGGAGAGTCCGAGGACAGTCGTAGCCATTAGTCACACTCAGATCGCACGGGTATGATTCATCAACCAAGTTTAGAGGGACTGTCTCCTTAGAAATCAAGGATACAGAGGTACGAGCCTATAGAACAGAACCTGTTCAAGTAAGGTCGTGACCTCTACCTTCTTCTCTTCGTTATATAAACAACACAGCATTTCTCTGTGTGTTCCGATGTGGGAGGAATAAACAACTTCAAATGCCCAATAAGCGACCGTTTCATATCCCAACACACTAATGCCTCTGATACGCGGTCGTTTAGTTTTCTCAATGTCTGATGAAAGAAGCTGTGAACCAAGGTTTATTTCTTGAAGATCAGAATCTCATTTTGCTTAAACCCTTTTCGATTAGCGTTTCTTGGAAGTCTCTGATATGCTATCGAAAGTATATGTGAGGAAGAAGAAGAAGGAAAATGGAGAAGAGGAGGATGG
>NC_027748.1:26961998-26977335 GCF_000695525.1 Brassica oleracea var. oleracea | reverse complement strand
GGAGGTAATGGAAACCTTAGTCCAAGAAATGCTTGCTGAAGGACTGATACGTCCTAGCCATAGCCCGTATTCAAGTCCGGTGCTATTGGTCAAGAAAAAGGACAACTCGCACCGTTTTTGTGTTGATTACAGGGCCTTGAATAGAGCGACGGTGCAAGATAAGTATCCTATTCCTATGATTGATCAGTTACTTGATGAGTTACATGGCGCTTCAATTTTTACTATGCTCGACCTGCGCTCAGGTTATCATCAAATCAGGATGCAGCAGGAGGACATTGAGAAGACTGCTTTCAGGACTCACGACGGTCATTTTGAGTTCGTGGTGATGCCATTTGGGCTCACAAATGCACCGGCAACGTTTCAGGCTTTGATGAATGACGTCTTTCGCAAGTTTCTGAGGAAGTTCGTTTTTGTTTTCTTCGACGATATCTTAATCTACAGTCGTAATCTGGAGGAGCATGTACAACATGTGAGAATGGTGTTGGAAGTATTTGTGGAGCAGAAGCTTTTCGCGAATCGAAAGAAGTGTTGTTTTGCTCAGAATAAAGTGGAGTATCTTGGGCATGTGATTAGTAAAGACGGAGTTGCGACCATAAGATTGAAGCGGTTCAGAAATGGCCAGTGCCAAGTAAAGTGGAGTATCTTGGGCATGTGATTAGTAAAGACGGAGTTGCGACTGATCACCATAAGATTGAAGCGGTTCAGAAATGGCCAGTGCCAATAACAGTGAAGGAATTAAGAGGTTTTTTGGGTCTCACGGGTTATTACAGGAAGTTTGTGAAAGCTTATGGAGAGATTGCACGACCTCTGACTGAATTGTTGAAAAAGGAGCAGTTTCTATGGAGTACATCATCGGGGGAGGCTTTCTTGCATCTGAAGGATGCGATGGTCAGAGCTCCTGTGTTGGCTCTTCTGGATTTTGATCAGTTGTTTATTATTGAATCTGATGCATCCGGATTTGGCTTAGGAGCAGTATTGATGCAAGGCCGACATCCGATTGCGTATTTTAGTCGAGGGTTAACTGCTAGAGAACAATTAAAGCCAATATACGAACGAGAGTTGATGGCTATTGTTCTGTCTATTCAAAAGTGGAGGCATTATCTGCTTGGTCGTCGGTTTGTGGTGCGGACGGATCAACAGAGCTTGAAGTATTTGTTAGAACAATGTGAGATTACGTTGGATTATCAGAGGTGGCTGACAAGGATATTGGGATATGAATTTGATATTGAATACAAGGTGGGCAGTGAGAACAAAGTGTCTGATAGGTTGTCGCGAATTGATCATGAAGCGGTTAAGGACAGTGGGTTAACACTACTGGCTCTAACTATGCCTGTGTCGTTGCAACTTCAGGATTTGTACCGGGAGATTGATGAGAATGTGGAGATACAAAAGGTGATTCAGAAGTTGGCTTCCGGAGAACAGGTTAAACAAGGGTTTTCGGTGGCGCATGGGAGGTTGTTTTACAAGATGAAGTTGGTTATTCCTTCAGAGTCAGCTCAGATTCCCTTGATTCTACAAGAATATCATGATTCGATGATAGGAGGACATGCGGGGGTGCTGAGGACTTTACAACGGATCAAAGCTATTTTATACTGGCCAAAAATGAGGAAGAGAGTGCAGGATTATGTCGCGGCTTGTTCGGTTTGTCAGACACACAAGTATTCGACACTGTCTCCGGCGGGGTTACTGCAACCTATTGAGCTTCCGGTGCGTATTTGGGAAGATATAGCCATGGATTTTGTTGAAGGGCTTCCAACTTCGAATGGGGTGAATGTGATTTTGGTCGTTATTGATCGTCTGAGCAAGTATGGTCATTTTTTAACTCTGAAACATCCGTTTACTGAGGTGACTGTGGCTCAGAAGTTTGTTCAGGAGGTGGTTCGACTTCATGGGTTTCCTAAGTCTATCATTTCAGACAGGGACAAGATATTTTTGAGCAATTTTTGGAAGGAATGTTTCCGTGTGTCGGGGACGAGATTGAGGTTTAGTACGGCGTTTCATCCTCAGTCTGACGGACAAACAGAGGTACTCAATAGATGTCTTGAAACATATCTTCGTTGCTTCGCCTCAACTCATCCCAAGACTTGGTCGAAGTTTCTTTCTTGGGCTGAGCTTTGGTATAATACCGCTTATCACACGGCTTTGCGTTGCACTCCCTTCAAGTTGGTTTATGGTCGAGATGCCCCATCATTGATGGCATACGAAGAGGGTGCTACACAAAACTTTGAGCTGGATGAGATGTTGAAAGAGCGAGAAGTGGTTTTGGAATCTGTGAAACATAATCTGTTGCGTGCTCAAGCTTTGATGAAGAACAATGCTGATAAGCATCGACGGGAATTGGAGTTTGCGGTTGGTGACAAAGTTTATTTGAAGCTTCGCCCCTACCGTCAACAGTCCGTCAGTCGACGTCTCTTTCAGAAGCTAGCAGCGCGTTTCTATGGACCGTTTGATGTAGTGGCTCGAATCGGGAAAGTGGCATATCGTTTGGCTCTTCCGGAATCCTCAAAGATACATCCAGTGTTTCATGTATCTCAGTTGAAACCTGTAGTGGGAGCGACAGACGTGGTTACGCCTTTACCTCCGATGTTATCTGCGTCTGAGGATTTGGTGATTGAACCAGATACGATATTGGATAGGCGCTATGATGATCAGGGTTATTTGGAGTTGTTGGTGCGTTGGAAACATTTACCGGAGCATGAGTCTACTTGGCTTCGACTAGGAGAGTTCAAGCAGCAATTTCCATTGTTTTCACTTGAGGACAAGCTGAATCTCGGGGATGGGGGTATTTGGCTTCGACTAGGAGAGTTCAAGCAGCAATTTCCATTGTTTTCACTTGAGGACAAGCTAAATCTCGGGGATGGGGGTATTGATATGTGAGGAAGAAGAAGAAGGAAAATGGAGAAGAGGAGGATGGCGTGAGCTGCAAGGATGAGTTGGCAGTGGTGGTTACAGGATAATAAAGATAGTGTTTCATTTGTTACTGGACCTCACTATATAAGAGGACCCAGCTCTTATTTTACGGAGGGGGGGTTTGGCTAAGGCCTTCTTGTAATTGACTTTGGCTTGATTCTCGATTAGAGATTTCAAGAGGGGAGGTTGGGCGGTTATAGTCAAATATACATCCAGTTCCTATCAGTTTCTTCCGTTTTGGGGTAAGGTCTCAGTGGCTCTACGAGATTCTGGGTTCGGAAGATCATCTCTTACTTAGTTAAAGTTTTCAAACTTTGTGAATGTAACAGAGAGACAGAAAACAAACAGTTCATATGTTAATGGGTTTGGCTGTAAGATATTATTAGATTGTCTCTCTGACTTAGCGGAACAATTCATCTTGGTGCTTTCTGAAGATCAAGCAAGATAGTTGAACACGGTTACTTGACAAGGACGTTACTGGTGTGTCTTAATTCTGATAGTTTCGTGAAACTTTTGTTGCCAGAGAATAAACCTTACAAGACATATCTCTGTGATGATCAGTTGGGTAACTCTGCTGATCTTGAATGGAACAAAACTATGGAACCTATTATGAGACTCTGTACACCGAGACTGTTCTGATGGATACACTACAGAACTAAAAGGAAGTGCTATGGTGTGGTAACATCAAGATGCTGACACAGACTTTGCTTCTCGTCAAGCCAAGGAACCTACTGGAACATCTAGAATAATCTAACTTGATTTGACAATATCAAGTTATTACTGCTGCTATCGTTGTCTAAATTAAAAAAAAAAACTCACAGGCTCATGAAACATATGATTGAATAGAAAAATGAGTCACTGAATCCAAAATGGAATCTGGAACAAGCGCTCTCATGAATCATTATCATAGCTAGAAAACAGAAACTCATGAATCATGATCAAAGTGTGACACTTAATAGAAATGGAATCTGGAATATGTACAATGCTATCGTGAATCATGATGATCATCAATGCTATATTTACCTCCGACCTCGCTTGATAACGCACAACACTTTATCCTTCATTGCTTCTTCGACAAGCCTATACTCTTCCATAATCCAGGTTCTCAACACTTGTTCTCCGTCCACAATATCAAAATATCTGCCTTTATCCTCTTCGTAAAACTTGAAAACCCTCTTGTAACCCATTACCTCACGGCTCATCGAGAAGATCGGATTATCCTCTTCCATGATCCTCCAGCGACCGCTTTCGCATCCATCGGTATAACCACACGCCTCTGTCCGGTTTGCAAAGATGCAGAGTCCAGATTCTGTAGACCTCTTATCTTCATGATCCACAAGCGTCGATGGATGCACGCAGTACACGTCGTTGGTAACGTAGCTAGGCCATTCGTTTCCACCAGAATCAAATATCACCTGCAGATAATATGCACCATCGTCTTGTGGATTGGCTAAACGGATTCCATAAGCTGTCAGCGACTGCGTTGCAGGAAGCGGATCTGCTGAGTACGAGAAATGCTTGGATAGCAAGAAACTGATCTCGGTTTGGAACAAAAGCTGAATCTTGCAAACCACGTGATCTTGCTTAGGGTTCCATTTACTCGGGAGCCTGTACTGCTCCATCACCCATGTTCTCTTGTAACCTCTCGCTTTTGTTTCTCCGCAGAACTTGAGAATCTTCTTGAACCCTAGAATCTTCCCAGTATCCTCGTCTTTGATCAATTTATCATGACCTATGATCCTCCAGCCACCAGAGTCGCATCCATCGGTTCTACCACTGGCTTCTGTTCTAGGGTAAACGAAGACGAAGAAAGGGTTCTCAGATTCGAATACCTCGCTTGGATTCTTGGTGAACACGTCTCCGTCTTCCATGAACTCTTCAGGCCATGATTCTCCGTTATCGTTGATACTTTCCAGATAAATTGACATCATTTTCTCGTCATTGGCTTTGCTGTAATCGTCTTTGATATCCGGATAATTGGCAGCCCGGATCTCGTCCATAGTGAAACTCAGTCGATCAATAAAAAACTATGGAGATGAGGGTTATCTTTGAGAGAAAGAAACACAAGAAGAAGATTAGTTGTTTCTTGGAGACGAAGGGAGCAAGAAGAGGAAGAACGAGTGTTGGAGTTGCTTATATAGTTTTCCAAGTTGATTATCACTTATCAGCATAAGTTTTAATACATACCTGTAACTGTTTTGTACGTATATTTATCCTATGCGATACATTAAAATAAGATGCATTTTTACTAAATACTAGATTTTGATAGTTCATAATAGATGTTTGTTAGTTCATAATAGAATTAAAAAATCTATTTGTTCAACAGATTACGACTCCATAAATATTTTGTATATTCGATGAAATAAACCGAAAAACAGAAATTGTAAAAATGTTACTTATTCATCATAGGTTTGTTTAAAAAGATCAATTTTATTTTAAATTTTTAAATATTAATTTAAAGATAATTAGAAATTGTTTATTAAAATTTATGTGAAATGTTAGTTTTGTAAGCGCATATATTTAGAAAATTTATGTAACATCAATTTAGAAAAGAATTACATTTAATTTAAAAATATATGAGATAAAACTTATTCTAGTCTAGCACGCAATGTCAATTGGTGAAGATGATTCGGAACCAGATGAATGGCCAGCGTTTGAAATATATCTAGAAGACATTAGGATTTTGAAAGCAAGTTTCCTAAACTCAGAGATCATTCATATACCTCGGACGGAGAATTTAAGGGCGGATAGTCTAGCACGCAGTGTCAAAAAACAACCTTCTTTCGTCGTTCACATGGATGCAAAGTTACCAGTTTGGTTCAGAGTTTGTATGAGTCTGTATATGTTGATGACAAAAAAACACTTATTCTAGTATAAACAGCAACGGTCAGAGTATTAAATATTTAAATTAAATAAAAAGTATAAACTACATAGAAATTAGAATTATATCATTTACAAAAATATCTGAAGATTAGTTACCATAAATATAATAACTATTCTGTTGTCTATTTTAAATAAATAATATTTATATTAGAATTAAATACAAATGACATACCCTTGTCTATTTTAATAGTATAGATTTACCACTATTTAGTTCTTCTTCATATGTAACATATTAGTCTTAAAACGGATTTTGATCCAGGTTTTTAAAACGTGAAATTAACATTTGGTTGGCAAAGAAATTATTTAATGAAAATTATAAATTTTACATAATTTATGTATTTTTAATTTTGTTTTACATAATTTACCATTTAATTTGTGTACATGATTATTTAGTAGATTTATAGGTGTGACAAATTTTGGCTTTTGAAGAAATCGTGACATGTATTATATAAATATTTTTAATAGTTATGTTAAATTTTAACATGTATATGACACGTGATCATAATCTATAAGATTTTTTTTTTTAATTTAAACAATATAACTCTAAAAATTTATATATATTACATTGACTTATAATATTTATATCTTATGAAATAAAATATGTTTATATAAATTTAATACAAAAATCAAAGGATGATAACATGTTTGTATATTATTTTAAAGATTTAAAATTGAAATGAAGATAATTCATTTGTTATTATAGTTAATATGTTTAATAGATTTGATTGGTATCCACTCCTTGGCAAGCTATTTCTAAAACTCTATCGGATTTGATCAATGAGAGTCTTATCTGCAAACAAATCAACACGTAAGGTCTGAACCAAACAGCTTTTAATATTCGAAATATGTTCTTGTCTCCGCTTTAGAGCTATAGCTCAATTGTTTGCGAGAGAACATAAGCACCAAACGCTCAAACTAGTACGCAAAGTGCCATTAACACTAAGTAGCCTTAATTGTACTATCTCTTAGACAAGAATTTCACATCACGACATAAATCATTGTAGAGAGGTTCTGTAAGGAAAGATCAACTCAAAATTGTAGCAACAATTCTCTCCCTGCTTCCATGATTCATAAGCGGTCCTTAAATTTCCACATCTACTTAACAATGAATTGAGATTATGGTATGCGAGTGAAGATACATATGAAACAACACAGCTTGAAAAGGAAGAAGACAAATGTAGAATTTGGAACGGTGAAAACTGGGTTATGAAATAATTAGAAAAAATTATGGGGTAAAAAAACTAAAAATTGTGAGGAAAAACAAAAGCTCAAACGACATTTAAAAAAAATGGAAGGCGAAAAAAGAGAAAAAGAAAGCCTGTTGTAAGCATTACCGATGTGGGACAAAGAAAGAACTAAACATCCCAAAATGCTGCCGTTCTAAGCTCAGCGCACATCCCCGATACGACATCGTTTAGTTGGGGTTATCTCTCTATGTCTGATGAAGATAGAAAAGGTTTATTCTCGGAAATAAGAATGTCATTTGCTTAAACCCTAAACCCTTTTAGATTGGGTATTCATCTCTCATCCGCCGTGATATCCGATGATTCTCTCACGCTCTGTCTCTGTTCTTCATTCCTGTAGAATTTCCTCGGCGCCGAAACTCATATCCCACAAGCTTAAGGTATCCTTCCCTCTCGCTCATGGTTCTTCCGCGTTGCTCTCTCTCAATCGATCCGAAGGGAAATGGGTTCGTGTGTTTGCGTCTGCTACTGAGACTGAAGCTGAAGTAGAGAGAAAAGGAAACGACACGTTTTTCGCGGACCAAGCCGTTTCTTGGAAGTCTCTTGGGTTGTCGGATAAGGTCTCAGTGGCTCTTCGAGATTCTGGGTTCGGAAGACCCTCTCTTACTCAGGTAAACGTTTTCAATTTACAGATAACTTAGAGAAGCACTTGTTGATTGTGAAATGATGAGTTTAGTTTTATATCTTGAATTGAAATTATGGTTCAGTTACTTTGGTCGGATTGCAACAAAGTTTTCAGGCAGATAAGTTTTGAAAGTAAATTGAGAATCTTTCTTACTACTAAATTGAGTTTGTGGGTTTAGTTACTTATAATTGTTACTTTGGATTTAAGACAGATAAGTTGTGAAAGCAAAGTGAGAATCTTTCTACTACTAAATTCAAAGGATGATTCTATACTATTTTTTACCTGTTAGGCGGTTTGCATTCCATCGATATTGTCCGGGAAAGATGTGGTTGTTGCAGCAGAAACAGGGAGTGGCAAAACACATGGATATCTTGCTCCAATTATCCATCAGTTAACCAACACCAACACCGCTCTTGATTCCGAGGCAGAAGAAAGGCGGATGCCACTTAAGACCATCTCTCTTGTTCTCTGCCCTAACGTCATCCTATGTGAACAAGTTGTTCGGATGGTTAATGGTCTTCTTGGAGAGGACGGTCATCCTCTTCTCAGAGTTGAAGCTGTTTGTGGGTCACAGGTATAACCATTTCATTATCTGTCTTTCTGTTTCTTGGTATCTGTAGCTGAATATGGGAAGTTTCGTTTTGCTTCAGGGTTGGCCTGATAAACAGCCTGATATTATTGTTTCGACCCCTGCTGCTCTTTTGAATAACATTGAGCCTAAAAAAAACAGGCGTGTGGAGTTTCTTCGATCCGTCAAATATGTGGTATGCTTTCTTTTGCTTAGAGCTGTTGTGTTGTATTCTGTTATGAGCCCTCTTAGGATTGAATATTTGTTTCACCTTGCAGGTGTTTGATGAAGCTGATATGCTTCTCTGCGGAAGCTTCCAGAATCAGATTATCCGTCTGATAAACATGCTGCGTTTTGATGAGAAACAAATGTCTCGTTTGGTTACTTCCAAATTTGGAAAACCATTGGAGATTTTAGCACAATTTGATTCAGACAATGAGGATGATGCAGATTTCGAAGAAGACGGGTCTATCTCTGATGAAGAGGAAGAAGAGTATCTTGAAGATACCACCCAAATCCCTACCGTTGAAAATGGAGCTGGTGCTGATATTAGAAAGGGTTGGAGAAGAGTGAGAAAGATCTATACCCGTAGCAAACAGTATATTTTCATTGCAGCCACACTTCCAGTTAACGGGAAGAAAACTGCTGGAGGACTTTTGAAACATATGTTCCAAGATGCTGTCTGGGTTAGCGGAAACTTTCTTCACCGAAACAGTCCTAGGTGAGATCTTCTCTCTCTTTCATATGCTTTGCTTATCTTGATGTATTAGTTCGTAAGACTCCGACTCAAGAGTTGTGATTGTCTTTGCTATGTTGCAGACTAAAGCAGAAATGGGTTGAAGTCACAGTCGACACACAAGTTGATGCTCTCATAGAGGCTGTAAACAACAGTAGCACAGACAGGACGATGGTGTTTGCAAATACAGTTGAGGCGGTTGAAGCAGTAGCCGACATATTGGAGAAAGCTAGTATCCAGTGCTATCGTTATCATAAGAACCATACACTTGAAGAGCGTGCTAATATATTAGCTGATTTCAGAGAAAACGGTGGTGTCTTTGTCTGTACTGACGCAGCTGCACGTGGAGTTGATGTTCCTAACGTCTCACACGTTATTCAGGTTGCTTTTTCTAATTTTCAACTCCCACACACTTTGAAGTACTCAACTCTCTAAAACTACTGTGTGATTTGCAGGCGGATTTTTCTAGTTCTGCGGTGGATTTTCTTCACAGGATAGGTCGAACAGCTAGAGCTGGGCAATATGGAACGGTGACGAGTCTATACACTGAGGCTAACCGTGATTTAGTGGAAGCAATCCGTGAAGCAGTGAAGACGGGTCAGCCAGTGGTATAAGTTCTATCAAAACTCACATGAATCTACCTTCTGGTCACCTAGCAATAACAATAGCATATTATTTCTGGTGTTTCACTCTCGTTTTATGTTTATATGAAATATTCAGGAAACTGCATTTAGCAGGAAAAGAGGTTTCAGGAACAAGCTAAAGAAGAGAGGTGAGAAACTAGAATCCATGGTTGCAAAACATTGTGAAAGATAAAGAAGTTAAGATAAAACTAAAAGCATTGTGTTTTATTATGTTTCAGCTTTCTTGAAAGCCGGAGAAGCAAAGGAGTCTCAAGCTGTGCGAGCTTAAGTAGTATTATGTTGTGTTTTTCTTTGTTGTATATAAAACTACCGCAAAATCAGTTTAGAACTTCTGTCACTTTGATGTTTCAATAAAAAGAGAGAATATGATCCTTTTTTTTTTAAGTTTCAGCTTAATTGTTTTCATACCTTTCCGACTATTTAAGTGGAAAGTTAAAAATGTCAGAAATTTAGATAAATTTAAATAGATAATGTGAGACAAATAGTTGAATTTTCATTTCATATTTAGCAAGAGAAATACCTTATGATAGCTTTTTTTTTTTTTAATCACAAATATAGTATCCAAGGTTTAAAATGATCAAAATATGTTCTATTATAGAGATAAAACCACTTATACTCTTATAGTTAATTAATCTAGACATTTTTATCACAAAAAGAAACAAAGGTAAATCTTAATACGAATTCGCAAAGGGCGAGTTGATAATATCAATCCAGTAAGGAACGGCCGTGCTGACATATAAGAAAACATGTTTCCTTGTTCGAACTTGTCTTAGAAAGAAATCTGCTTGAGTGTTACTGGATCTGACCTCGTATATCAGGTCTCCCACAGAGATTTGAGCTCGCTAAGCTCATGTGCGAAAGCTGGCCAATCTTTGGGCGTCTCTATCATTTTGACTAATTCTTGGGAATCAGTGACAAAATGATTGCAGTAGCGTCGATGGCGAGATAAACATTTTAAAGCCCATGTCAAACTAGTGGCGAAATTTTCTTGTAACAACCTTGTAAGCCAAGTAGATCAATTGATCCATCTTGTAGGTGTAGAATCCAGTCCACTCCACTTGTGGTGTCATCATGTTTCCATGAGCCATCCACACGGGAAGTGAAAATAGGGGTCTCTATGTGGTTTTCTGGTAAAATTTCTGAGATGGATTCCCTTGGATCATCTTCTTGGTTGGCAATGAACCAAGCGTTGCATTCCCGTTAATGCCAAGTCTGTAGTATCCATAGGAGAGGAATCTCGTCCATTAAATAATTTTTCATTTCGCACTTTCCAGATATACCATATAAGCCAAAGAAAAACTCGGGTTTCTTCCTCCATGATTCCTCCACTATGGGTCCTTGAAAGTAAGAAGTCCATATTAGTATAGAGGTTTTGTGACAGAAAAATTCTCGGGTCAAAGGGATTGTCGATAGTGCCCAGCATTGTATTGCGGGAGGGCAGGTAAAGATCATGTGGTTAATTGATTCCTCAGCAACATCGGGGGCAGCTCGGATCATTCCCGACATGTCTCTTAAAGAGTCTTTCATTGACAGCTATTGCTCCAGATACTCATGGACTTGTGGTCTGATAGGTCGCCTTGCACTTTTATCCGGATCCACGGGTCTTCCCACACGAGTGTGTGTTCCCCTGTTCCGATAGTCCGTCTAAGTCTTTTGGTGACCAGTTCCTTTGCTGCCATAATACTTCTCTAGCCATAAGGTGGTCTGGAAGCTTTCGGCGCTTGGAATGAATTTCAAAAGTATCTTCCTTTGAGGACTCTTGTGAGTAGGAAATTTGGGTTTGTTCCAATCTCCAAAGTTGCTTATCCAAAAGGGCAATGTTAAATTCTTCGAGTGATCGGAACCCAATACCTCCATCTTTTTTTGGAAAGGCAGAATTTATCCCATGCTAACCAGTGCATTCCTTTTCGAGTGATCGGAACCCAATACCTCCATCTTCTTGCAAAGTCCTTTTGGGAAGAGGTAACACGACATTGGGTATGTCGGTATAGCAAATGCTACAGATTTTAGCATAATCTCTTTACTGGCTTTAGAGAGGTATTTTGCGGTCCATCCATTGACTTTCTTATGGAGATTGTCTTGGACATATGTGAAAGTCTGAGTTTTCGAGCCTTGGAGTTGTTCTGAAATGCCGAGGTATTTTCCATTTAGACGTATGTTTTAGATTTGTGAGGTGATGTTTGGGGGAGAAGTGGAGTTTATGATTTTCTTAAAAAAATGTAACTAAGATTTAAAATAATAAATTAAAAAAATATTATCAAAAAAGAATTTTCAAATTTCAAAATAAAATTTTTAAAACACAAAAAAAATTGAAGAAGATTTCGTACTATCTTTCAGAAATTAATAAAAAAATAATATTTATTAGTATTTATTTATATTTATATATCTATAGATTAATGATATAGTTGTTATTTACCTCTTTAATACAATATCATTTGGTTATTTTTCTTTTTATGTGTATTTTTGTCTAAAAACATTTTTGGATCTTTTTGAGAAATTTGCTCTTTTAACCATTAGTTTTTGATGATTTTATAGACTCATTTTTTACCTAGTTTGAAGGTTTTCTCTGTCTTCGCTCACATCTATCTCTGAAAACACCATTAATGGTTAAAATGTTATGAATCTCCTGTTTATTATTCCAACGACGTAATCTAAATCTGATATTACACAAACCATAACATACATCAAACTACTCACTATAGAAGCATATGAAACCCATGTCGTATCTTATTTTTCAGTATATGTTTCAGACTTTGTTAACTGCTCAGTATGAAATGTGTAGTAAGAGGAGTACTCAACACTTTAACTTGTCCATGTGAAACTCTTTAACTACTTTCTAAATACATCTCCAGAGATAAGTGAATCAGCTTATATCATATATCTTGAACAATTTCGATGTACCCAAATATTTTGTGGCAAATGATTTACTAAACTGTTTCTTCAGCTCCTCAGTTTTGTCCAAGTTCCTTCCCATACCCAATACATATCAACATAGAGAAACAAGATGATAAAATCGTTATCACCAAACATATGCACAAATACACATTGCTCTGAAGAAGTCTCTGCATACACATGCTCTCCTATAACCGACTTACATTTTACGTAGCATTGCCTCGGGACTTCTTTTAATCCATAAATCTTTTACAAACGGTAAACCAGATCCTCTTTGCCCTTTTTCACAAAGCTTTCGGTTGTACCATGTAGATTTTTTTTTTTAAATCACCATGAATGAAAACAATTTTTACATTCATTCCTCAACCTCAAGATCAAAGATCACTGTCAATCCAAGTACAACCCAGATGGATGATATCTTCATAAGAGGAGAAATGATTTCATCATAACCAATTTCCTTCTTTTGGCTGAACCTTTTCAAAACCAATATATCCTTGTATCGAGGTGATAAACTGGTATCTTCATGCTTAATTCGGAACACTGACTTATTAAGCAATGCCTTCTTACCTTTCGGCAATTCCACTAACTCAAATGTATGATTCTAATTAAAATAATTCATCTCCTCTTCCATAGCGCCAAATCATGTATCCTTATGTTCATCCTCAAAAGTTTCATCAAAGATTTCAGGCTCTCCTTTATCAGTAAGTAAAACATACTCACTATGATCATACCTTGTTTAAAGTTTAGACCTCTTTCAGATTTTCCAACATCAATAGGTTGGAGTGTTGGTGTCTCAATATGATCGTCACCATAATCACAAATACCATCTTCAAGATAATAGATGGGCGAGTTTGAGAAGGCTTTCAAGATAAGGGAAAACAAAGACCTAGATGGAGTGTTGGATCCAAGCTTTCACCCAAGCAGGGGCGGACGCATAGCCAACGTAATGGGGTCACGTGCCCCATCTAAATTTTAATTTTCGTATAGTAATATGTATGTTAAAAGTACCCCCATTTAGAGAGTTAAATGTAGTGTAAAAATGTTATGTGCCCCGATCTGAGTTTAGTCCTAGATCTGCCCCTGCACCCAAGTCACCAACATAGCCGAAGAGCACTCCGTCAATTGGTTTGTTCTTTTTCTTTTCTTTCCTAGATTGATTCAACAATTTTAAGTGGATTAACTATCGATGATTTGGTCTAGCCGATGATTCACTAAAATGAATTAATAAGGCTAAATAATCTTTGATAACTTTTTTCTTGTTAGGGACAATGAAGCAAAGATGATTGAGAAGATTGCCACAAATGTTTCATACAAACTAAATGATTCACCATCCAGGAACTTTGAGGGGATGGAAGGACTTGGAAGTCATTTGGGGAAAATTCAATCTTCGTTACATTTAGAAAAGGATAGACCTATGACCTTAGGTATTTCTGGTCCTGAGATTTTCCCCATAGATATTTCATTGAAATTGCCAAGGAAAGTTATAGGAATGTTCGTAGTGATACACTATGATCATGGTTCAAAGCTGTGTTTACAAGAACAACTTCTTTTCACACATTTTGAACCAAATCAATATGAATATATGTCACGTAGATGTGATGTATAAAAGTTTATGCAACCAAAAGGTTGTTATAGTTGTTGATGATGTAGATAGTGTTGATCAACGAGATGTGTTAGCTAAGGATATATATTGTTTTTGTCCTGGAAGTAAGATTATTGTGACTACAAAATAACAAGAGGTTTTGTTAAGATATGGCATCAATAATACATACCATGTAGATTTTCCTTCTAACGGAGAAGCCCTTGAGATCTTATGTAGATATGGTTTTTGGAGAAGCTCTCCACATTATGGTTTTGAAAATCAGGCAGTAAGAGTAACAGAGCGTTGTGGCAATCTTCCATTAGGTCTCTGTGTTGTGGGTTCATCTTTACGAGGGAAAAGTGGGGATGAGTGGGAAGCTATAATGCATAGGCTATAAACTAGTCTTGACGGAGATCTCGAGAGAGTGTTAAGAATCAGACATGATAGTTTACATGAGAAAGACCAAGCTCTATTTCTTCACATTGAAATATTCTTCAACCACAAAGACAAAGATAACATAAAACCCATGCACGTTGACTGTAAATTGGATGTCGAATATGGGTTGAGAAATCTAGTCAATAGCTCTCTCATAGACATATCTACCGATGGAGTTATAGTGATTCAACAAATTGGTAGACAAGTCATTCATGGACAAGAACCTTGGAAACAACACGTTTTAATTGATCCTCATGAGATTTGTGATGTTCTTGAATAGGATGTGGTAAAATACTTTTTCTCTTTTTTTTCCTTGTATTTGTTAGGTTAAAAAAATCATTTGGTGAAGATAAACATCTAACCTAGTGTCACTACAAGAAAACGTGCCCATAACAACGAAGATTTACGACAAAAATATTTCGTCGTAAATTTACATGGTGTTTACAACGCAGTTACGAGGAATCCAACTTTCGTCGTAAACGCCATGTAAATTTACGACGAATAGTATTCGTCGTAAAATCCATGTAAGTTTACGATGAATGTACGTGGAATGAGAAATACGTCGTAATCATTACATAGACATTACAACGAAACATGTTACCGTTATATTTAGGTGAAAACGTGTATTCAATGTGCTTTAACTTACCTAATTTCGTCGTAAAGTCGTTGTAAATAATATGTTAAAACCACGTAAAATCCATGTAAAATATTCCTTGTAAAATCGTTGTTATATTTCAACTACCCAACTCGAAAATTTCTCTATATATATGTCATTTCCCACAACTCTCTTCCTCACAACACACAAACGGAAAAAAAAA
>NC_027748.1:26955033-26958627 GCF_000695525.1 Brassica oleracea var. oleracea | reverse complement strand
ATTTCTTTAGTTTTTAAAAAATTATTTGGAGTTTTAGGGTTTTAGAGTTTAAGTTGGAGAAAGAGCATGAAATAGTAGAGAAGAGATATGATGTTAGATGATATGTGACTTTGGGGTTTAGGGATTTCATTCTCGGTGTTTAGGGTTAAGCGTTGTAAAATCGTCGTAAATGGTTATCTATTCCACGTAATTTCGTCGTAAATAGAAAAACGAGGGCCTGGTAACTTCGTCGTAAACGCGGGCCTGGTAAATTCGTCTTGAACCGACGTTTCGACGTAATTTCGACGTAATTTCGTCGTAAATCAAAAAACGCGGGCCTGGTAACTTCGTCGTAAATGAAAAAACGCGGGTCTGGTAACTTCGTCGTAATATTACGTCGCGTTTACGACGAATCCTTTTCTATATATTGAAACGCCGAGACGAGGCTCCCTCGTTCATTCCTCCCAAACTCCTCTCCTCTCCCTCTAAGGTACACTCTCTTTCCTCCTTTTTATTTTTTTTAAGTTAGTTTAGGTTATTAATTAGTTAGGTAATTAGTTTAGGTGATTAGTTAGATAATTAGTTTAGGTGATTAGTTAGATGACGGAATACTATAGTTTAGGTGATTAGTTAGGTAACAGAATAATTTTTTAATTATGTCGTCATAATTGATTAAGTTTATTTAAAAATTTTTTAGATGGATCCTAGAAGGAAACCAGCAACACCTACTTATGCCCAGTTGTTTGGCGATGGTTCCGGTACATCTTCTTCCCGTCCAACGTCTTCCGATGCAGTTCCAGACTCTCAGACTTCTCAGAGAGTTTTTTCGAGTCCTCCTCTTCCACCGCAGATGCCTCCACCTCCTCCTCCAGTGGCTGCACCTGAGCCTGTCCCAGAAGGTGCAGTTCATCCGGATTTGCGTGTGCCTTCATATGCTCCCTTCGCGAGATATACGGTGGAGAATTTTCTTGCCCAGCCTGGACGGGAGGGTTTGGATGTTCTAGACCCCGATAGACCCCGAGGAACTTATTGGTAAGTTATTAATTTTTATTACATTAAAATTTAATTAATTTTTATTTTCTAACGGTTAAATTGTATTTTTTCAGGTTTGGGGCTAACAACCGTGTTAGCCGGAGCGTTTCGGCGACGATTAAGGGTTACTACGACGGGGCATACCCGAACTGGAGCAAGACACCAAATCACGTTAAGATCACGTGGTTTAAATGTTGTCCGATCCAACCCGTCAACAGCCGAGCAACCCCACCAACTACTTCGAGAATATGTAGTTTTTTTTTTATTTTTCTGTTTGTATTATGAATTTAAATATTATTGTATGACTTTTTAATATATATTTTTCAATTTTATATTTCGTTTTAAAATTTAAATTATTTTAAATTCTGAATATCAAATATAAATAAAAATTTATTATATACTAATTAATAATAAGATAATAAGAAACAATGTAAACTCCTCGTAAACATTACATGGAGTTTACATCGAATGTTTACGAGTGATTAACATCGAAAGATTTACGAGGGTTTTACATCGAAATGTTTACGAGTAATTTACAACGAAAGTATTTACGTGTGCTTTACATCGAAATAATTACATGGGCTTTACGACGAAAGCTTACGTGTCGTTTACGACGAATCCTTTCCCTGCGCTTTACGAGGAATATATTTCGTCGTAAACGTAACGAGTCGTTTACGACGGAACCTCCGTTACGACGGACGTTTAACAACGAAACGTCTTTCGACGTTAATTCGTCGTAACACTCCGTTTACGACAAATTTACAACGAATACTGCCCTAGTAAAAAATATGTTTTCTTGTAGTGTGTGCTAAAAGTTTATTCGGTTTTGGAATTTTGTTTAGGGTACTAGAACGGTGTCTGGCATATCTTTTGAAACATCCAAAATCGGGGAAGTGTTTGTAAGCGAAGGAGATTTTAAAGAATGTGTGACCCTCAATTCCTCAGTGTCCACAAAAGAAAACGTGGTGAAAAGGACATAATGCGCATACCTCAGGACTTGGAGTTTTCACCTAGCTCGTCTTAAGTTACTACATTGGGAGGAATACCCAAGAAAGAGTCTCCCAACGTGATTTCATCTTGAAAATATCGTGGAGCTCCATATGCGTAACAGCCAGTTCGAGAAGCTCTGGGAAGGATCTCAGGTTTGATTTAGTTCAGATATATATGTATGAATGCGTAGTTCCTTTTCATGTTCTGATGGTCTTCTCTTTGTTTTTTTTCTGTGTTTGTTTTGGTTTCGTCTTCTTCTAAATATCAAGAAGATTTGTTTGTCAATGTCTTATCATCTGAAAGAACTCTCAGATCTTTCAAATGCAAAAAAAATCTCGAGAGATTGAGTCTGAATGACTGCATGAGTCTGGTTGAGATTGCATCCACTTTTTTTTGAATCTTCACAAGCTAAAAACGTTGAGCATGTATGCTTGCGAAAAGCGAGAAGTCATTCCAGGTCACATGAACTTGGCACCTCTTGAATGGGTTGATATGACCTTATTCCAAAGATTAAGGAACTTTCCAGAAATCTCTAGGAACATCTCATGGTTTTCAATCTCAGTCGAAGAACTAGAAAAAGTGCATGAGTCAATTAGGCTTTGGTATCATCTTCGTGTTCTCACCATAACCAGCAAAGGAAAGCTAAAGTTATTAGCACATCTTTCCCAAGGTGTAACACATCTTCAGATAAGCGACATTGGTGTGCAGTGGATGTCATGTAGGAAGAAATGTGGCCAGAGGGTACAAAATTATCTAAACAGCTGCAGAGAACTCGCATCACGATCAGATTAGGAATCAAAGGAAGGACTTGCTTGCCCTTATGCCACTACATATACAGAAATCAATTACACAAACTGTTTTAAACTAGACCAAGAAGCACGTAAAGCAATTTTAGAAAAAAAATTCTTACTCATGGTTGGGCTTGTTTACCTTGAAGAGAAGTCGGTCACCGAGCCAAAGGAAATTCCTTGACCATTTATTTGTACCATGACTAACATGCCTCTCACCGTTTTCAAGGTCTGCGTAGTGATTTCACCTAACAATCAAACCAGAGAATTCGAACAACTATTGTGTCATCGTATAGGAAAAGGCATTGAGACGTTAAGTGTTTCACCACTGCTAGGATTCAAAGAAAATATATGTTTATGTTTTTGTACTTATTGGAAGAAGTGACTAGCAGAGAGGTAACTTTTGAATTTAGCAGCAAATTCGAAATTGTTGAATGTGGTATCCAAATCTGGAAGGATGAATCGGAAAGACGCAACACTGGTGGAACTGGTGAAGAGGAAGATGTCGGAAATAACCAGTAGGACACATATGAATTCAGCAAAACTTCTAACTAAGAAGAAGCTGACGAGTATGTGAATCTGGATTCGGCTAAGCGTACAAAGTGATGAATCCGGCAAGGTACATTTTTAAATATTATCAATGAAATATATTGCAATCATTACTAGAATCACCACAAGAAAACACTCCGAATTCCGACGGAGCTTCCGACGGACACCAAATCCAAAAAAATGAAGTCGTCGGACATTTGCGACGGAATACTGACAAATTTCCGACCAAATCCAAAAAAATGAAGTCGTCGGAATT
>NC_027748.1:26946740-26952906 GCF_000695525.1 Brassica oleracea var. oleracea | reverse complement strand
ACGTTCGTCGGAATAAACCGAGGAACCACGTTCGTCGGAATAAACCGAGGAACCACGTTCGTCGGAATAAACCGAGGAACCACGTTCGTCGGAATAAACCGAGGAACCACGTTCGTCGGAATAAACCGAGGAACCACGTTCGTCGGAATAAACCGAGGAACCACGTTCGTCGGAATAAACCGAGGAACCACGTTCGTCGGAATAAACCGAGGAACCACGTTCGTCGGAATAAACCGAGGAACCACGTTCGTCGGAATAAACCGAGGAACCACGTTCGTCGGAATAAACCGAGGAACCACGTTCGTCGGAATAAACCGAGGAACCACGTTCGTCGGAATAAACCGAGGAACCACGTTCGTCGGAATAAACCGAGGAACCACGTTCGTCGGAATAAACCGAGGAACCACGTTCGTCGGAATAAACCGAGGAACCACGTTCGTCGGATGTAGTTTTCCGATGAACTCTGGTCTCGTGTAGCCGCATCGTAATATCGTCGGAAGTTCGTCAGAATGACGTTTCTTGGTATTCGTCAGAAAGTCGTCGGAATTTCGTCAGAAATTCCGACGAATTTTTTTTTTCCGACGAAACCATACCGACGGACGGATTCGTCGGAAATTCGTCGGAATAGACCGATTCCGACGAATTTCCGACGATTTCGGCCATCAGAATCCCCCTGTTTTCTTGTAGTGAATGTAGCTATGTGCCTGAAATGAAACTCAATATTTTAGATGTCTTTTTTAAGATTAGTGAGTCAGTTTGATTAAGTTATGTGGTTTAGGGCTTGATCTTGATTTTTTTGGTTTGATTTGCTTCCGTTCAGCTCTGTGTAAGAAGTTGAAGCCTTTTCCTTTTTATTATTACCCTCGGTACATTTTATCATTGAAAATTTAACAAAAACCAATTTCAATGATTCAACAAATAACCAAATTCAATGATGCAGTGAAAGACAAACAGTTTAACTTATCAAGCATAATCACTCCAAAAAAACTCTGAAAAAGAAGAAGAAATCGCACAAATACTGCTCCGATAGAAATCAAATTAAGAATATGGTTTTGATTATATTAGGTTTACATAAGGTTATTTTCAAACCCTTAATCCAAAATTCATTCCAAAATTTTAGGACCTTTTATAATCACTACGAATTTTTAGTTTTATTTTTATAAAAGTCTACTTCCTTAGAACTCTATGTTTTTTTGCCGTAGAATTTAATTCGGATTTGTCTCTTCTTGCTCAGGTACTACATAGTATCCCGATTGCAAAACTTGATGCAAAGGTGGTTCCAAACCAGATGTTTTACCTATAAACTTCACTCCTTCGTTCCATACATTCGAAAATGTATTGGAATAATCATTTTCATTCGTTTGTAATTAACTATATTTATGGAGTAATACACTTAACATTTCAAGAAAAGTGGTTAAAAATCAGAAAGTTTTTCCAACCTTTACCTTTAGAACAAACTGATAAGATAATGATCCCATATCAAATCGATCCAGACCGTAGGATTGACATTTTCCTAACATCTTACCATTGACATTGGACAATAATTTTCTCACATCGGAAACAGCGTCAGCTTTAAAATTTTCAATTTTGGTGATGATTTTTCCGCCAATAATGATGTATGAGTTCCTCTTATACGAATTTAAGAACACAAGTGTACTATACACTCAAACATTAAATTATTTGTTAAACAAAACAAATCCAAATATCAACTATTATTTTTTATATTTTGAAACACAAAAATATCAACTATTAAAACAATAATAACCAGCATATAGGCATGGCGAGAGAACAATTCCAGCAGACTCTATCTATCTTGCAAAGAAATAATAATTTCTTAGAAACAAACGAACATAGATTAAGTTTTCAAAAAAAAAAAAGATTTAATAGACATGAAGATCGGACCGTAATGCTTCCATTCCCCAGAAGAGATGAGATGAGATTCAGGTTCGGATCCAGACAAAAATACTTCTATTCACATAACACATCATATTCCCACTAACATGGATCGATCATCCTGTGAGGGATTTCTCCTTTTTTTTCCCTTACTTTCTTGAACAATAAAAACAAGCCTTCATCTTCATCGTGTCCGTATGTCTCAAAATCCTTCCAAACCTCTTGTTCTTTGATGAGACTTTGTTTGGGTGTAGTTGGTGGTGGTGATGAGACATGAAGAGAGAGGGAGGGGAGGGGGTTGGGGCGGAGGGGAAGTGAGGAAATTATGGCTGATAAAAACAATAAGAGACATGATGTTTACAAATTAGTACAGCATTGAAAAAATAAATAAAAAAGAGAAGTAAATAGTAAAAATAATCACAAGTATTTAATTACTCTACGTATGGACATATGCCAAAGGTTTTGTGTTAGGATCGACAAGTTGTCTTTTAGAGCTATCTTATGTCATCAAATATCTTTCAAAATATAATTCCATTATATATATTTCCGAAATAATAGTTTCAGATTAGTTCTTCAATTTTTAATAGTTCAAATCTAGAACACATAAAACATGATTATTTGGTTTACTATTTTTAAATTAAGTTACAAACCATTTAAAACCGAGCATCACCTAATTAACACCCAAATTTAATTCGCATATTTTCATATACAAGCTATTTATAGATCTGTAACAGATCTTAATTTTAGTTAAATGCCGAGTTAAAATAATTTACAATTTCATATAACAATAAGAAATTAATTATAATTACAGTGTATGGATTTTTAGATTTTAAACATTAAAAACATGACGATAAATCTTATAATATTACGTCATGATGAACTAAGAGTATCTCCAACCATAACACCAGATTTGGTGTTGAAATTACACCAAATTTGGTGTTAAAATTTATTTTTCATCTTTAACTATACACCAAATTCTACACCAAAATAATATTTTATTATTGACTTTTACTTTTAGTAATTTAATACGTTAATTATTTATAATTGATTTATTATATTTATCACATTTAGTTTTTATATTTATTCATCAAAATTTGGTATTAAGTTAAAACTAATTAATAAAACTATTCTATCTATAATTAACTAAAAGTAACAAAATACTTTTTTGAACAAAAATAATAAAATAGGTTATTTTAATATAGGTTATTTTAATATTTGGTATGCTAAATAGTGTTACATCAAATTTGGTACAAATACAATACCAAATTTGATGGGATTGTGACATTTTTGGTATTTTATTGGAGATGAAATTACACCAAAATTGGTATTTTGGTGTTTCTTTGGAAATAACCCAAGTTTGAAACTATTATTTCAGAGACATATAAAACGAAGTTATATAATTTAAGAGATATGGTATTATATGATATTTTGGTAGAGAAATACTTAGTTGATCCTAGTGAAAACTAAATAGTGACTTTAAATATTACTTTTTAACTATACGATTGTTGTATAGTTTATTTACGCTTAATGTACACCAATTATAAGGGAATGGTAGAGTCTCTCCCTTCTCTCTTAAGAATGTTGAGAGAGAAAGAGAACTCGCGGTGGTTCCCTCATCTCTTCCTCCTTCCTGACCTGTAACATAGTTTCTGGTACACGGTGGTCTTCTCGACGCGGTGTAGCCGGCTTTGATTTCGGTGGTTTGCGGCCTTCTAGGTTGAATCATCCAACTTTGGTGTTGTGTTTGTCTTCTGTTCTATCGTTATTTGTTATCCTTCCCGGAAGGATAGTAAGAGTTTGATTGGAGGTTCGATCGTGATCGAAGTTTGTTTTATGATGAAAAGTAAATGGGTTTGGATGAGATCTCGATTATAATCGATGGATGCTCTCTGAAACTCGGTGTCGTAGCCGATGAAGGATTTCTGGCAAATAATAAAAGGATTTCATAGCACCAAAAGATTAAAGGTCTCTACGTAACAAAGCAAATATCATCGTTACGTCAAGAGATAGAACATTTCGGGTGGTGGGCAACAACGGACACCAACAAAAGAGGCATTTGAACAAGAAAAATCTTAGGAATACACAAAAGGCTTCACCTTTTTTTTCCCAACAGGTGCTTCTCGTTCCTTGCAAACACTACATGAGTTCCATAAATATTTTTTTCTGAGAATGTTAAAGGCTTTTCTTGACCAATCCATTTGCATGTGACGATCGGCCATATATCAAAAAATGCCTTAAGAATTCTGTGATTATTATTGTACTTCGTATCTTGATTTGCGGATGTTTCTATAAGTAAACTGATCACAGTCTCCTCCACCAGAAGCATCGTAGCCATTACTTGTAGACCTTGACAATGGCATCATCATCATCATGGATTGTTGTTGGTGCTGTCCTCTCTTCAGACCCATCAAACCAACAGCTGAAGAAAACCCATTGAGCTGCACCGACCCTTATGCTTCAGACAACACTCTATAAAAGGGTGAATGTCGTGTGATTCTAACCCTACAAGAAAAATGTGTTTTAATAGCGGACGAATAACGCTATATAACAATACTATAGCGGTTTTTTGCACTGTTATCTTTTCTTCCGATATGATAGCGCTTTTCTATCTGCAATTAAATATTATTTAATAGCGTGTCATAATTGCTATTACTTATATTAAAAGTCTTTATTTTAAAAATTATTTATGGAAATTTAATTATTTAAAGATAAAAACATAATTAAAATTTAAACTGGTTTATATATTTAAAATTTTGTTTATTATTTAAACTGATTTATAATAAAACTGGTTTACAAAAAGAATATGGTATTCAAATTAGAAAATAAATCAAAACTAAACCAAAAAACTAAAACCAAGATTTAACCTAAACCTATTTACTAACTAAACCTAATATAGTAACGACTAAACCAATCTTCTTAACTCCGCCGTCTTCGACCTCTGGGTGCTTCCGCGTCTTCGTGCCTCCGCCTCCTCATGCCCCCGCCTCAAATCACCTTGCTCTGAACCACATCTACCTCCGCCTCGTCTCTGGTTCGTAACACGCCCGTCTCTGGTTCGTAACACCTCCGGCGCATCTCCGCTATGTCAACCTTCACCTCTGGCGCGCATCCCTTTCATCATTATTCCAGATCTGTGAGCAAAAGTAATAGATTTTATTAGAAAATAAAAGATGAAAAGATTATGAACACGAAAGAAGAGACAACCCAAAGAGGAGGAGGCGAGGTCATGGTGATGGTGGTGAGCTTGAACCCGTTACGACAGACGACGAGTTTGAGAGATCGTGAGATGAGGATTGAATAGGTGATGAAAGAGGAGGATTGATAGGAGAAGATGATTGCAGGATATGAGAAGATGAGAGAGGAGGATTTCAGATGAGTTATCGTGAGCAAGAAGATTGAAGAGATGGTGAGATAGGAGGAGACGAGAGATCGTGAGAAAGAAGATGAAAGAGATAATGCAAAAAAATAAAATATTAAACTGAATCACTTTTGTCCGTTATATTGAGTTATATCAACGGTGGAGATCAAATATAGTAGCCATCCTCACCATCATGTTTTAACCAATGAATTTTTTTACTCATTGTTTTATTAATTGACCAATGAGAAAGAAGGGAAATGATTAACAAAAGAGTGAGTTGTAACCATTGGATTAAAAGGAATCAATAGTCATAGATTAACTAATCAAAACTGTTTTTATTTAATATATGTTTTAAAAATTATAATTTTATTATGTAACTAGTTTTATTTATATAAAAATTAAATTATCATTTACAATTATAAAGTTACGATAAGAACTATTGAATTTCAGATTTAACATATAAGATTTTAAAGCAAATGTTTGTGTGATAGGGTTCAAAGGTTATATTTAAGGTTTGAAAAAGAAAATTTAAAAAGATCATATATTTATAATTAGTTTTTTTAGTTTTTTTGTTTTATTAAAACTTGGAAATATTAGATTTGGGATTTTTTATTTTAAGTTTAGTGTTTACACTACAAGAAAACAGCAAGGATTCTGAGGGAAAAAATCGTCGGAATTTCGTCGGAATATCGTTATTCCGACGACATACCGACGAAACAAGTCGTCGGAAATAATTCCTCGGAATTTCTTCTTTCCTCGGAAATCCCTCGGAATTTTCCGACGGAATTCCGAGGAAACAAACTTCCGAGGAAATTTTGAGGATCACTAGTTTGTCGGAAATGACCTCGGAATATACTGAGGGAGAACTTCGTCGGGATATTTCCTCGGAAGTTCATCGATCGATGCGTTTTTGGA
>NC_027748.1:26946379-26946629 GCF_000695525.1 Brassica oleracea var. oleracea | reverse complement strand
GGAATATACCGACGGACATATTCCTCGGAATATTCCGAGGAACCGGTATATTCCGAGGAACATATCGATCGATGTATATATGTCCAAAAACGCATCGATCGATGAACTTCCGAGGAAACCTCGGTATATACCGAGGGAACAGTTCCTCGGTATATACCGAGGGAACAGTTCCTTGGTATATTCCGAGGAACAGGTCCCTCGGAATATTCCGAACATTTTTTTGTAAACAGATCGATCGATGGATTTATGT
>NC_027748.1:26933714-26946279 GCF_000695525.1 Brassica oleracea var. oleracea | reverse complement strand
TCTAGAGGCTGGAGGCGCTGCATGCGGAGGCTGGAGGCGGACGCTCTTGTAGCGGCGGCTTATGTTTAGGTTAAGCTTAATTATGTTTTCGTTAGTTAATTAGTTTTAAACCCGGTTTGTATGTAAACTGGTTTAATTTATAAACTGAAAACATTTGTAATCTTCTGGCTTAATTTGTAAACCGAAATCAGGTGTAAACCAAATTTTTAATATCAACCGAAATCATTTGCAAACCGGTTTAATTTATATATCGAAATCAGTTGTAAACCAAAATTTAATATTTAATAATAATAATAATCAATTTTATTTTTTATTTTATTTGTCAGCGATCAATATTCATAGCACTGAAAATATGTCATTATAAATTACGTTATTACAAAATAATAACGCCATAAAAAATAATGAATAGCCAAAATAAGGTGCTATTAAAACAATTTAATATAGTACATGATAAACACTACAATATCTCTATTTCTTGTAGCACACGAAAATACGCTACGATAAGAGGGGAGGGTCTACCATAGCTGCGGCTATCAGAGGGTTTACAAAAACGCTATGAAACCCTATGATAGCGTTTTTCGGGTGCTACTAATACCGATTTTTCTTGTAGTGTATAATGTAGGCAAAATACTGATGAACCATGTATATATTTATGCCTGCTGTTTTAATTTTTAAATCAACAAAAGATAAAATAAAACGGCTGATGAGAATTAAATCAAAAGCCAAGAAGTTGCATACGGTTCTTGCCGTACATAAGCTTTACAGCAAAGGAGCTGCTGCTTCTTGTGCCTCTATATGATTTTCACTATTTCTTGTTTGGATAAAAAAATTCATGATAAATTTTCTCTTTACGAGATTAGTGGGACAAATACAATGTATTAGCTTAAAAAATTACAGTGTATAAACTTATGTCATATTAATTCATTTGGGAATAGTGGGTTAGGCCGATTGAACCATAATCCAACAAACAATAACACTAGCTCAATTTAATCTCCGGTTCAATTTTTGTTAACACATGATTCCACTGTTCTTTTACCGTCAAACGACCACGACGCATTATCTTAAAACCAAAGGAGATGGTAAATTAATGGTGACATTGACTTCTGGAGAACTTATCTTAGTAACTATGTGGTGTAGGTAAGTCACGAGTCACAACACAACTCACAAGGTCACAAAAGATTGAAAGTCAAACTTTAATTCTTCATCACTTTCAATCCATCCCGTTTTAAAATACTTTTATAACTTGTCGGCCCCATTTATTTCAAGCAATAAATATTTCATTTAATTTTATTTACTAGTGTTATTTTCTTTATCAATAGGTGTATCAAATTCACCAATAGTAAGCCTGTCTTTAAATCTACGTTTTTCTTTTGATGAGCGGCGCCATTTGACACTCTAAACCAAGTGTAGTGTACTTTTCTGCTAATAAAAGGGCAAGTTGGAACTTGTAAGTATTGATTGTTTACTAGTAGTAATCGTTTTATAGCAATAGTTCTCATCTACCCACTACACATAGAGCGCATCTTATACTGAATTAGCCTAACTAATCCCGATATTAGTAAACAACTTAACAAGTTGCTAAGTTTGGTTTTTTTTTTGTCATTTCAGTTTAGGTATATAAATATATTGGCGTTTATGTCTACATGCAATGTGGACATTTCAAAGACTCGAATATAACATAGTAAAAACAATGATTCAATATAACATTTAGTAAACTGAAAATATAGATATGGAATTTTACGCCAATACTAAAACATTGGGTGAGCAATATTTTACCCCTTTGGAATTCATAAGGCCATTTGTAAAACAACGCCCCCATAATAATTGTAATTACCGAGGGAAAATAAATAAAATTATTAATATTAGCTCAGGATATCTAAGCTAGTTAATTCGGAAAGCCAAAAATAAACAAATTATAAAAAGAAAAAGAGATGATGATCCTAAAATTAGAACCATCTGATTAGGCAAATTCTTCAGAAGAAATTAGGGTTTTCATCCAACACAATATCACCAATCGGTCCACCAGAATCCTCAAACAGCCACTTTTCAAACAAAGACCATTGACTTTGGTTACTGCATCCAGTTATGTCTGGTTTGGTCTCATGATCCGGTGATACTCCAGCCTGATGATATGATGAGTCACAATCTTTCAAGTGATCAAACCCCGAAAATGACTGGAATTCCCCTGCACAGTCCTCGACATCACTCTTGAGCACATCTTTTGTCTCAGAATCTGGAGAAACCATTAAATCCGCAGAGTTCGAATTCTTCGGAGAGTTCTTCACCCACCCTTTGAGCAATTTTGCTATATTCTCGGTGCTCGAGGCATAAGCGGTAGATGTTTCTTGCGTCCTAAGAAACCTGCAAGCTGAGGAAGTAGAACGTCTTGATTCAGCAGAAGAAGATGTTGTGGCCGTGGTGGCAAATGTAGAGGTAATGATTGGCGCCACAGCAGGAGACAAAGCCTCAGAGAGAGCCTTCTTCGCCAAGTGAATATCAGTTTGAAGCCTTCTTTCCCATTGGCCTCTTGAGATGTTTGAGTTGGAGTTAGCAGAAGAAGATGATGGAGAAGAAGAGAGGTCTCTTGATTGATCAAAATCTTGATGAGAATCTTGATTGGCTTTGTTGAGTTTCTTCTTCAAATGAGTGTTCCAATAGTTCTTAATGTCATTGTCGGTCCTTTGTGGAAGATATGATGCAATTGCAGCCCATCTACACCAAATATTAAATGCCGTCTATTATTTTTTTTCCTTCGTTTAAACTCAAAAAAATTGCGGAAAACAAAATTAGAGAAATCATCTTTTGATTTAGGAGTGAATAATTAAATTTACCTATTGCCTAATAGGGCTTGGAGATGAACAATCATCTTTTCTTCATGTTCTGTGAAGTTGCCTCTTTTGATTCCTGGCCTTAAATAGTTTGTCCATCTAAGCCTACAACTCTTGCTGCATCTAAGCAATCCTAAATTTCCAAGAAAAAATGTTCATAAAGGTTAAAAAATGTTTAAAAGTTAAAACCAATGAGTAGAGACTTGACCTTTACATACATACATACATATATATATATATATAACAAGAACAAGATCTCATGCATTAAATCTCGATCTTAAATTCATTAACCAAAACGGCAAAACCCTAGCTAATTTATTTCAAATATAGTTTTGGTTACGATTATTTCACAATCAAACCCATTTGGAGAACAGTGTATATATTAGTTAGCCAAATTTAATCCATACCCATTTTGGTTCCTTGTCTACATATATACATATAAACCTTGAGAGATGATTTAATATCTATGTAAATAACGAAAGAGATGAAGAATGAAGATTGGCATACCAGTATTGGTCGGAACGGCTCTCCAATTACCAGGGCCATGTTCTTGGATGTAAGTAACTAAAATGATATCTTCTTCAGGAGTCCATGGCCCTTTCTTCACTCCTCCTTTGTCACAACAAGGAGGTCTCACCATTATCTTGAGCTCTCTTAATCTAATTAAAAATCACTCCCTTTTTAACTTTTTTCCCTCTCTTAGTTTCCCACTACAACAACTCTTTGCCAAGAAAATAGAAGAAAATTGGAATAACTTGTTGATAAGTCACAGTACTCTTGAGCTCACTAATTAGTACTCATAACTTTGGATGTATCTAATGGTTAAGCTTGGCGACAAAGTTCTATGTCCACCTTCTTCTTCTATATATATATAAATAGAAAGAGAGATTGCTGACCCCTCTTGGTCTCTCAAAATCGAGTATTTAATCTAATAAATATAAAATAAATTATAATAAAATGTGTAAAGCATTAACTACAAAAGTAGAGGTAAAGCCTCCAAAGTCAGCTGTGTAGCGAAAGTAAAAGTCTCTACTCTCCACACAAAACCGCGTGGCATTCAATGTGGGCTTGCTCCTTTCAAAAACCCTAATATCAAAAAAAATATTATTATTTGGGTTATGTTATTTTTTTTTGAACAACTGGGTTATGTTATTTTTTTTTTTGAACAACTGGGTTATGTTATTTAAAAATGAAGAATAACGGGAACATGCATGATAACATGATAATGATATGTGAGATGCTATCTCCCTCTCTAGCTTTTGATTTATTGCTATGATAATTTTAAGAATTGAATAGTGGCTATTGCATTTATGTGTAATGCATAGGCTTTGTTAATAATAGAAATTGACGAAAGGGTCTTTTGACGAACGAGATTTTCTCTGCGTCATGATTTGCTGCTTCGGTGTTCCATGAAAATGAATTGGTATTCTTTTAAAAAGGAAAAAAATTGCTGTTTCGGATAGAACCAATGGGTCTTTGGCGTTTGTCAAATTACATGATGGTCTAGTCATTCATGATGTTAAGGACTTCTCTATATAAAATGTTTGTATTCCATGATAATATATGAAAATATGATTTTGTATGTTTTATTCGGGTATGGTTCGCGATTGGTATTAGTGGACCACATCTGGATTTTTGGTTAACATAGTTTTAGATGACATTAATTGTACGTTACATATGTCGTTATCGTAGGTGGTGTAAGGAGATTAATTAGAGATATTAGTATGAGAATTTGGCATAAGATAATGGAGATTTCTGGATTTGATAGACACAAGTCATACAACCATATCTATTTATGTGAACATGTGTATGTATGTATATATGTCAACAAATAGTTAAAAAGATGAGATCAATTTGATTTTCACGAGGCCGGAAGAAAAGGAAGAAGAAGAGACACGGGACTCCTTCAATTTCGTCTCTTTTGTGCTATGTCTATTTATTTTATGCAGGTAGGTTTTCTTTTTTTAATAACAAGTGTGAAATTTCATTTTGTCGACAGTTTACCGATTATGTACGATTTTTTTTTATTGTGTTAACAGGCTGTTTATCAACCATTTAGATTTAAATTGCATAGTTGCGTTATCAACTCAAAGACGTCAATAAAAATACAACTCATATAACACGAATCCAACTTTCTTTTAAAGTAATACGAATTTTCAACTCATATATATTGTAGATTTGATATTCTTACTATATAATATATCTCAATTCTCACATAACGCATTAAAAGTGTAGGGATGAATCATAATAAGCATGGAGGTGGAATATCAGAGGCATAATATTCTTATAAATGCATAAAAATGTTTTGGTATTATTAAATGACGACTCAATAACATGGAATGCATGTGTGATGTATGGATGGTGCTTGTGATGTAGGGACGGGCAAAGCACATTTTCCAGCGTAAATACCTATTTTAGTTATTAGATAGATAAAATAAATAAAAAGAGAGAAAATTATAATTTATAAGCATAAACAATAAATATTAGGTATTGACTAGTATTTGCCAATATTAAAAACAGAAAACTAAAATAATATTTGCAATGAAGAGAAATAAAAGCACTGCAAGCGCACATGCAGTAATACATAAGAACAAATGCATAGTTCAGTCGATATTTATTATCAGCAAGTGACAGTGCATGCGACCGGTACCATTTTCCTTTAACCAAAACGAATTGATAACCGAACTTAACCGGTTGTTAGGTTTGGTTATCAAGTTGTTAAACTACCGAGTTAAGGCTATTGAATGTTTGGGCCTGGTGATCAAATATTGGGCCTTATTTTATAAACTGGGACCCATTAATTGAAGTCATCTTCTCAGATATTCCGGCCATCTGGTCAAGTCTTAAAGGTATCAAGAAGACTAGCCGTTGGCAAGTCAAGTATTTTACCTTTATTTGCCAATTTGATTGTTAGTGCCATTCAAAAAAAAAGTCAAGGGTATAAATAAAAAGTAACAATATAAGTTTAAAGTTAATTTATGATTTTTTTTTTCTTTTCGTTTTAAATGATATGGGGATATAGGGTTTAGGGTTTGAAAAGATGTAAAGGATTTAGGGTTTGAGGCTTAGATTTAAGATTTGAATTGAAAATATATTTTGAAAATATTAAAATTTAAATTTAAACTTAAGATTTAAGATTAAAATAGGAAAATATTTGAGCTTTAGGTTTGTGTTTATAATTTAGGGTTTAAAATATGTTCTGAGTTTAGGGTTTTAAATAGCCAAACATAGCGTTTTTAATTATGTTTTGCTATTAAAACTAAGTGTTACGTTAAAACCATACTTTATTATAGCGTTTTCAAATATGCAACTCTATCGTAGCGTTTCGAAATGTACAAACGCTATCTAAAACTAAGGCGTATGTCAACCATAGCAAAAAGGCAAAAAAGGCTATCCTCTACTGCTATTGAAACCCATATTTCTTGTAGTGTAAGCTGCTCTTGCTCGGCTCGTATGAAACGCGCTTCTTGCGTCTAGCTGCAGAGGAGCTAGCCCTGAGTTACTCTTGTCTGAACATTCATCAGAGGTTCTGCTGGTAACCGTATGCGCTTAGTTTGCTTTCCATGTTTCCGTTACTGTTAACAGCTTCAAATTTTGCTGGGAACATTATAAGGCCGATGCTTCTTGCTTGTGACCCAACAAACGGATGTTCCTTTCTCGCCACAGGCTAGATAATTTTGAATTTCTTCCTTGCTTCTGCTGCTGCATTTCAAACTTCTTCTGCATTGTAATGCGAAAGAGAACATGGACTGATCTTCACAGGTTGTGTCTTGTCTTCTGAACTAAATCGTCAGAAGAGAATCGGACAGCCTGAAGTTCTTATTGCATGGAACCACATCAAACCCTCTCAGTGTGAACATTTAATCAGCCTTCAGACGTTGCCTGAAAGTGGCGGTGAACATTCAATGTGGCTGGCATGACGGTTACCTTAAAAACTGTGAAAAAATATTGAGCATCAACAAACAGTTCCGTAATATACCATTCAAAGAGACTCGATGAAAATCAAAATTATAGAATTTCATACTTATGAATGTGAACACCGGAATACTCCAAAATATTATAATTATTATGAGATTTAAGATCGGAATAACCTTCGCATCAAGTAGAAACATGTCCGCCCCCATCAATTCCCCACCGCGTCTGAAGTTCCTAGGTTCCCAGCCGCACCACCAGAATCTCAGCAGCCGCACTAAGATGGTGGAAAAGCAGAGACTGACTTTCAAATCACCAAGAAGAGCAAATGCGTTAGCCATAATTCTGCAAATAAGTTCTTTGGTTTATCACCAAAAGTGAGGATGATGATTACCTTTTTATAGATGGAAAATCACCGCCTAGAACTGTGATAATTATCATGGAATGAATCGTCGTGCTTGATTTGCGTTGATGGAGTTAAGATGTTCCTTAAAGACCAAGAGATCCCGTAACGTCTCAGAGAGGACGAACTGAAGAAGATTCGACGCTAACGACCCCACACAAAGATTCTCTTCACGCCGCTTCGTCAATCACGACATGCTGAATCTCCAGAAGAAGATGAAACCCTAGTTTTCGAAGACGGCTCTCGTGAATGAACTGGTATCTCTCTATTGGGCTGGTTAGTTCAGTCTGAATAATGAAACCCACGGAACAGCTCAAAGCCCATCATGATTTAGTTAAATGAAACGATGAGTTTCATCTCGTGGGACACGTGTCAGCACGGCATCTCTCGACTTTATGACCTGTCCGCCTACGTGGACACGCTGGGAGAGAAGGAAACTGTATTATATATAGATAGATAGATAGATGTGAATCAACGAAGCCCATACGAAGAACATGTGCGGAAGGAAAAAGAAATGAGACAAATATTTGACCATTTTGTTTCTTTCCTCTATTTAATAGGGCATCACTGGTTAACTTATATTCTTGCATTATTTTTCCCCTCAGTGTGCCTCTTCGGTGTTCTTTTGACTGACATAGATTCTTGGGTATATCATCTTTAAAAATTAAGTTTACCAAAATGGCTGTAGCGAGGAAAAGAAGAATTATATACATTAGGTGCCTTGTCTCTCAAGTCACTTTGGATTTAATTCGTGAATAGTAAGAAGTGCGCCATTTCTATGAAATCGGTACAAAACTGTATATGAAATCGGTACAAAACTGATGGTAATGGTACATGCAAAAATTGTAGCACTATAATTGTACATGTCAAGGAAAGCAAATATGATCAACCTTAAACATTTCTTGTAACTAATCGAGAAAACATTAATGATAAATTAAAATTCAGTACCTTAGCTTTCTACTTACTTGTGTAAGTAATGATAAATTAAAATTCAAGACTTCTCCGGAAGTATTCTTACTGTAACACGGAGTCTACGAAATATGTTAAGAAATCTACATACATTAGTTTTGCAATTAACAATGAAAAGTTAACATGTAATATTAATTTAAATATTTCTGTTGAAGTTTTCTCTTAAAAATTGAAACATGGCCAATTGCAAAAGTAACATACGCAGATTCACATGAAGACTCGAAAGTTTCTGAATAAAGTTATTTAGATATTAAAATCAAGTTTTATGTATTTTTTGCAAATCCCCAATTAAATTTGTATTTTTTTAACAAATAACAATCATAATACATTTAATGACAATATTATTTTAATATATAAATATATAAATTGTAGTAAATATGGTTTTATTTGATTTATAGTAGATACACTAAACTGATGAAAGTCATTCTATTCCTTAATCTAGTAAATCAACCATTAATCGTTTAATTAGGTACTTTATGGCGATTAAAAGTGAATAATTTGATAACTTGAAAACTTAAATTAACTGTTTTTTTTTGCGGCCATTCGATTACTCAAGCTTGAGGTGGTCTGGGTAACCAGACCGGAATAGAACAACCAATGAAAAGTAACTCCCTGTGAAATGTCCTAGCAGTGTTAGCTAAAAAATCAGACATCTAGTTGCGCGCTCGTGGCACATGGGTGATTTTGAATTCCGGGAAACAAATCTGAAGCGTCTATATCTTCTCGAACTCTGTCGCGAAGCTTGGCCACTCCTGGTGCTCCTTTATCATTGCAATCAGTTCCTTGCAGTCAGTCCCAAAACTCTGGCATGGCGAGTGTTGAAGCATATTCTCCATCGCCCATCGCAGAGCTTCTACCTCCGAATGCAATGCTGATTCACATCGAGTAAAATTCCGTGTTCCCATAAGTTGTATGTTCTCCCCGCTATCCATCCAAACCCATCCACATCCACTAAAGCGATCTGAAGTTGTCCAGGACCCATCTAGCATGCAAATATTACCCAAGCTTAAGACTTAAATTAACTGTTTGTTTACATGGTTTAATAGTTTTTGGTTACGATTTCTAACATTTAACTATCTACAAAGTTTTGACTGAATAATAATATCTTAATTTTGTATTTGTGAAGAAAATTCTAATTAAGTTTGACAAAATATGTGCATACAAATTTTCTATATTTTCTATCATGTAACTATTGCTACATTTGTAAATATATTATTG
Source organism: Brassica oleracea var. oleracea (assembly GCF_000695525.1). NCBI lineage: Eukaryota > Viridiplantae > Streptophyta > Magnoliopsida > Brassicales > Brassicaceae > Brassica > Brassica oleracea. The sequence continues at coordinate 26,936,949 of NC_027748.1, read as the reverse complement.
GTTGTGTAGTTATTACCATATTTTATAAAACTAACAAAAATATATATTTACATAAATTAGATTGTTTATGTAATAATTAGCTTAATATCATGTCATATTTTATTAGAAGCCATGTCATCTTTTTTTTTTTGTGGGAATAAATATGGTGATGACAAGCAAGAAAATTTTGAAAATCATTTCACAAATAATGTACAAAGGATTGAACTTAAATAAGGTGAATAAGTGAAGAAAAGGTATATCCTGATAAGGAAAAACCTCCAGAATTTTATGGACCTACAGTGGATATACTAAAAGGATTCTGCTGGAAGGTGCAGTGCCCTCCGAAGATACAACATTTCTTATGGCAACTTCTCTCAGGGTGTATAGCTGTAATAAAAAATCTGAAAACGAGAGGAATACAAGGGGATATATGTTGTGCACGATGCGGAGATCCAGAGGAATCAATAAATCATGTGTTCTCTGAATGCATGAAAAATTTAAGGCAGTTTCAGGTTACATTTGCGAAGGATTGTTTTCAATTGGTAAAGTTGGTTTTGGAACGAGAAGAATGACCAGCATTTGACAGTTACCTGGAAGACATTAAGCTTTTGAAAAGAATCTTCATCAACTCAGAAATCGTTCATGTACCTCGGACGGAGAATCTAAGGACGGATAGCTTAGCACACAGTGTTAGGAAACAATCGTCTTTCGTCGTTCACACGGATGCAGAGTTACCGGCTTGGTTTACAGAGTCAGTATGAATCTGTGAATGTTTGATGTCAAAAAAAAAAAAAGTGAAGAAAGACATCCCTGGAAACATCACTGGGAAAACTTTTTGAAAAAGTAGTTTCATCCCTGATCGAATATAATGCAAAAGGTAAATTCAAACCCCAAACCTGAAAACAAAAATGAAAATGAGAGTGGCGAAAGGAATCCTAATCTCTCGACAAGAAAAAAAATCCCACACGAGATATTGGTGGAGTTAGTCGCGAGATCACCCTTAAGAGAAATTGTGAGATTTAAATCGGTGTCCAAAAAATTCAAATGGGAAACCGAATCGGCATATTTTCGACGTCTCTTCTTTTCTTAACCAAAACTCCTCATCATCGTGGTTGCTCATGTTCACAAACCAGTTTAATTATTCGATCACTGAAGAAATCAGCTTCCATATACGGATGTTACACATGTAATCACCCCAAATCTTTAGTTTCTTACATCTTGCCTTTTAAACACTACCCAAGCGTAGTTCATTACAAAAGAGTTCTTTGCTTTCTATAGGAAAGTGCCGAGATGATGTAGATGTCTTTGAGTTGATATTTAGAATTGAGGAGACTTTTAATTTATATAAGGTTGAACAAGGTGTCCTTCCATTTTCTTCTACGATTTTCCCTTCGTCTTTGTTACGTATTTTGTCTTTTATCGCCGACTTTTGTATCTGCGTCGTTTTTATTTTCCTTGTTAACTTTCTATTCTTTGCCAACTTTCATTTATCAAATGGGCCAATTCAAATTTAGGAAGGACGCCGACTTTTTTTTCTGCATCATTTTTCTTTTCCTTGTTAACTTTCTATTTTTTGCCAACTTTCATTTATCAAATGGGCCAATTCAAATTAGGAAGGACATTGAAAAATGTGCTAAACCCGTCTCCAACAATTAGTCTCCTCTTATTTTGTTGATCGAGTGTTTTCCAAGATCGATGAATTTGTAAGAGACTAGTTTGACATGAATTGTGATCCAACAATATTTTGTGCAACCTGCTGTGATGCTTAGAGTAGATTACATTTCGTTGCGAGGTAAAAGTTTTTTATAAACCAAAATAATTAAACTTTTATTAATTGAAAAAATTAATAATATAAAACTAAACTTTTTTAAACAAAATTTCAATTATGTAACATTAACTAGGTGTTTCCTGTAAAATTTATATTTAAATTATATTTAAAAGTAAATTTTATTAATATTGTAGATTTTATTATTTTCTTACCATTATTTAAAATAATAAAATGATTTTTTTTTGGATTATATTTAAGAATATATATGTATTAATTTAAAATTATAATATTAGAAATATTGTTTATCTATTTCTTTTGTTTAAATATTTAAATCAACATGTAGAAAATTAATAAAAATTAATACTAAAATTGTATAATTGTCAAAAAATCAAAAATAAACATTATTTATAAAATTTGTAGATATATAAAAGAAACTTATGATTTTATGATTAAAAATTTACAATATTTCTTAAAAATTAGAAATTTTTGAAACTTTTTGTAATAAAAATTTGTATAATTATAAAAATAGAATTAAATAAATTTTTAAAATTTATAATGTCATATTTGAATTTATTTATTTTAATGATGATGTTTGAGTTATTTCCATATTTTTAAAAAATTACAAAATATAAATAAACAGTAAATGTTATGGTCTTTGTCATGTTTAGTCATAAGTCATGTCATCAATTTGAACAGTCATAACACATTTTATTTATGAAAGTGATTGTAGAGAATATATGTGACACTTCTATATTTATTTTTAATTAACAATATTAATTATTTTAAAGATATTTATGGATACTATCTAACTAATTATCGGTAATATTAATCATAATCCAATTTGTGGGATCCACATCATTTATATTTCTCTTACCAATGGAATACTACATAATTAGAAATTTAATAATGTGAGATATGTTATATATATGCGTTGGAAAGTAAAACTAGATTCTACATTCTAATATTTCTTAAAAATTATGAACATGCATACCAAGATATATATTAGTAGATAAAAATAATATTTTTAAGACAATGGATTTCAAATTAAGACTAAACTATTATATTGTAAACATTGTAAAGACTGAATAAACAAATTTAGTTCAATATTTTTAAATTCAATATATATTATTATTTGCAAATTGATTTTTCGCATTCGAGCTCTCACGTCAAAAATTAGAGTGTTTAATATCGTTTATACCATTAATGAATAACTAGCCTTTGACCCGCGCGCCCGCGCGGGTTTTATATGTTTTTCATGTTTAACAATGTCATAAATATAATTGTTTATGTTCTTGCTACAGATTCATATGTTATTGAGTTTTGATATTGATGTATTTTGTTCAATGTGTTTAGTATCCGAACTATAAGGTTGTGTTTTCTTAATTGTGTTTTTAATCATGTTTTTAATCGTGGGTTTTATTAAATTATACTACAAATACTGGGATTTAAAGTTGAATATAAAGTTCAAATTTTATAATGAGATTTTTT
>NC_027748.1:26931543-26933386 GCF_000695525.1 Brassica oleracea var. oleracea | reverse complement strand
CTAAAAGTTATTACATTATAAAATTAATGGTTGTGATCTTTATTAACATTACAAGCATCTCTGCCTTGCTCTTAAACTCAGATGGCAGACCAAAACAACAAACAAAACCACTTGAGAATAAACGTAACTGTAATTACAAACAATTTTTTTTATTTCATCATTCCTATAGCTCCATACACAACTTATTCAAGTTCAATGATACCATCTTTCAGATCTAAAGATTAAAGAAGAGGAGTGATTGATGAAATACCTGAATATGAGGCGTTTATCCAGGTTTTGTACACATTTAAGGCGGTGGAGGAGCTCGTACATGAGATCCACGTCTGAATATTCCAAATCCGCCGGAAAGCCTCGCGGTTAAAATAACCGTTTCCGGAGCTGTTGTTGGTTGAATTGAACGGCTTCTCGACGGCGGACTTTTCGAGCTTCAACAAATTGAGAAGGTCAACGACGATTTCAATATCCGGCTTGGCTGTGATTAATGGTAGGTTTACACAAATGTCCTTAATGGTATAGTTTAGCGAAATAATAGGTTAGCAAATGTATAAAACGAATATGTTTAATAACAGTGGCATAAGCTGGTAATTATTGGAAAAAATTCGGGGTTAAGTAGAAAATATACTTCTGTTTTAATAGAATATATATATATATGTATAATACCCATAAAATAAAAACGAAATGTAATTTTTTATTCGATTAGTGATTAAAATTAATAATAATAATAAGAATTATCAAGAATCTAAAAATACATTTTAAAATAAAAAGATAATTCCTATATATATTATGTTGTTATCTGAAAAATCTTGTAATAAGAAGTTAAAAATAAGAAAAAAACAGAAAACATATAAATAAATATTAATCAAGTAACATTCTTAATTTTATATAAATGAAAAAATAATATTGAATGATTTTATAATTTATTTCTATATCTATATATATAAAGTTAGTTTTTTTTCTTCTTATGTCAAGTGGCAAGGAGGTTTGATGACATATGTCCACATGTATTTTTGTTTTTACATTTTAGGTCCTCCTTCTTTTACACTATTGCAATTTGGTTTTGTACTTTCTAATTATGCACTATTATTTTTTTCACACTAACCATTATTATGTGAAGTTTTATAATATATTTTATTAGTCAATAAAATTAGAGATAAATAAAGAAAAAATAAAAAAATAAAAATAGATTTTAAATATTTTATTTATTCACAACTAAAAAAACATAAATTTTTACTATTTTATTATTTTTTATTAATTTTCTATTATTTTATTTACAAATTATTATTTATTTTACTATTAAAAATCAGAAAATAACTAAACTAAAAAAAACTAGAGTAAGACACATAATCTAAACTTAAATCTCCACAATCACAAATAAAAAATAGAATATTATAGTAACACTTACTAAATAAAAGTCTGAAACACAAATGAACACTACAAGAAAACAACGGTATTCTGACGGACATTCCGACGGAAAATATCCCGAGGAATTTCCGAGGATATTCCGAGGAAACACAAAATTTGGTTTTCTTGGAATTTCCTTGGAATATACCAACGGAATTCCGAGGAAATATCAATCCGTCGGAATATTCCGAGGAAATTCCGAGGAAAAATGTGTTACTCGGAAAAAACCGATGAATTCCGAGGAAATATTATAGCCGTTGGAGAGCCGTTGGGGGATTTTACAAAATTCCGAGGAAATTCCGACGAACCAGCCTTTGGCGTCGGAATTTCCTCGGTCTGTCGACAAGATTTAAACTATAAATACAAGCACTCCTCTTCCTCTTCATTCACTCCATATCTTCATCCTCCCTCTTACTCTATTTACACACGAATTTGATTCATA
>NC_027748.1:26929777-26930493 GCF_000695525.1 Brassica oleracea var. oleracea | reverse complement strand
ATGATCAATGAAGAAACTTCAAACTTTGCCGAGTACTACTTTCCAGCAGAAGTTCAGACCAAAAACAGAAGACCTGCTCGGCATGATGATAGAGGCGAACGGGCAACATATCATGTTACGGTTCCAGACATTTTCACAGACGTTGGACGACTTAGCGGAAAACCAAAGGACCGTCGACTTACTGAGCAGGAGCGCAGTCATTTGCAAATATATTTGCTCACCAACTGCGAAGACGTTCTTCAATATGAGAGGTAAATAAATTAGCTTACAAATTTTTATTTTAACAAGTTGAAATTTAAATCTTAATTAATTACATTATTGTCATCATATACAGGATTTTCATGGCAGAAAAGCGGTTCGAGTATAGATACGCCACAGAGTATACCTGTCTTAGGGTGAAAACGAGTGTAGGAATCAGGTAGAGCTCGAAAAATCAAGGGGAATAGAGCCCAAAATTGTTCAAATCGGATGATTATAGAGAGAGAAAAAGGGGGGGGGTCGAATTATAGGGGAAATCGGAGGGGATGAGAGTTCGTTTTGATCCAAAAAGTTCGGGTTTTGCCTTATAATTATGTTTCCCGCACACGCATTGATCGATGCGTTTTTGTACAAATACGCATCGATCGATCACATTGTTACGCTTTGGTCCATCTTAGTGATCGATCGATGCGTTTTCGGACATATATCCATCGATCGATCCGTTTATAAAAAAACTT
>NC_027748.1:26928913-26929560 GCF_000695525.1 Brassica oleracea var. oleracea | reverse complement strand
TTCGTTTTGGTCCATCTTAGTGATCGATCGATGCGTTTTTGGATATATATACATCGATCGATCCGAGGAAATAGGGTTTTTAAACCGAAAACAACATTTTGCGATTTGAATAACACCTATATAACCCTTATTAAGTGTCTTACGTTCATTATGAAGTCAAAAATTTGTTCCTTGCCGTATAATTAACACTTTTCCGATTGTATGAACGAAATCCCACAACATAAGAGAAACACTTATACCTTTTAATGAACGGTAAAGGGAATACTTTCAATTAGTATTGAAATTTTTTATTTCATGGTTTATGCTCATCTATACAAAGAATCCTCAATGGTATGCATTACAATTGTATAAGAAATGAAATACGGCAAAAAAATTGATGTTTTGAAACCCCAAACAGTAGTTCCTCGGTATTTCCTCGGAATGTTCCGAGGAAATTCCGACGGATATTTCCGGCGATCTCCCCCTTCTCTTACACAAATCATGTAAGGACCCTGCCCCACTCTCTTTGGTTCTATTTGTTAGGTTTTTGTGTAGATTTGATAGATTTTTGTTAGGGTGATTGGTTAGGATTGTGATTTGGTTGTATAATAGGTTTAAAATTGTGATTTGGTTGAATAATTTGTTTTGTTGAATTGATTTAGAATTTT
>NC_027748.1:26910864-26927240 GCF_000695525.1 Brassica oleracea var. oleracea | reverse complement strand
ATGTCCCTCGGTATATTCCGAACGTTTTTTTATAAACGGATCGATCGATGGATATATGTCCAAAAACGCATCGATCGATAAACTTCCGAGGAAACATCCCCACGAAGTTCTCCCTCGGTATATTCCGAGGAGATTTCCGACAAACTAGTGACGGGCGATGATACAACGCTTCATAAACCGCTATCGTATCGTTAGATAGCGTTTTTCGTCCGCTAAGAAAAGCGTTTTTTCTTGGAGTGGTAAGACACATAATCTAAACTTAAATCTCCACAATCACAAAGAAAAAATAGAATACTATAGTAACACTTACTCAATAAAAGTCTGAAACACAAATGAACGCGATCAAGCACCAATCCAAAACACCAAAAAAAGGATCGAGAAAGAATAATCACCGGACCAAAGTCACCACGAAGCAGGAAAACACATGCATAATGCACAACCACCAGCTAAAAGGTATGAATCACCTCACAAACAAAACAACCACATACAAGGAGCCTATGCCAACGAAGAACCACAAAGCTCTGAATAGAAGAGACCAAAGCACCAAAAGACTAACTCCACACACCTATACCAAAGGAAGCAGGAGAAGAAGAAAAGCAACATAAGGGAGGGAGAATGGAAGCCAACTATAAAGAAATCAGAGCTCAAGTTTGAGACAAGAAATAATATTCCAAGCCCACAAAACATATACGAAGGAAAACACTATCCAAACCTTGAGTGACATATATGTGAAATGGAGAGCCACCAGAGACACAACCAGCGATGAAAAGTGCAACGAGATGAGAGAACAAAGAAAGAAAAAGAGACTACAGAAATCAGCAAACTGTGGAGTCATCTCCGAGCTATGAAGAGAACATAAAAGTCAGATCACCAAAAACCAGATCTTGAAAACCAAGACTAGCAGGGACTATCAACGGCAAGCCAACTACGAGGAAGACAACTAAACTCTGACCCAACCCAAGGAGATGTAATTCCTAACATTAGCCAAATCTAAGGAAAAAGAGGAAAAATATTGACCGAAACAGCGTACAACATCATGAGAAACATCTGCACAACTGGGAACTCATAAACCTGATCTACAACAAATATCAGATAATCTCACAAGAGAAGAAGAAGAGGAAAAACAAGAGCAACAAAGGTGAGCCTTTTCCAGTGGCGGTAAGAAACACTGCATACCGAAAATGTAAATAAATACATAGATGGTGACGGCTCAAGTCAAAATATGCGAGAATAATGTTCAATGTTGTTAAAAAAAATATGCTTTACATTAGAAGCTCAATTCACCACTAACAAATACTACTATACACACAACAACACATTATTGAAAAGACGAACACATAATATATTAATCTATAACCTAATACTACGTACATAACACAATAAAATATTAAATCATGCTCTTCACAAATAAATACTGACCACATAATTACATCATCCAAAAACATCATATTTAACCATAACAAAATAATATTCCGCGCGAAGCGCGGACAACCCCCTAGTAATGAATATAGTGTACAAAGAATTTTCTTTTAAAATTATAATACATAAAAAAATTCAAATGAAAGCATAAATAATAATTTGTCATTAGTCTTTTAATTAGTAATTCATTTTTTGGAAAATTACATGTTTACCACTTTCATGCTGCCACTTTTCATTTTTACTACCACTAAAAGAACACTTTCAAAAATACCTTCTTTATTAAGTGGCAAAAGACTCTTATGCTCATGTTCTTTAAATATATAATAAATAAATATCTAAATATACTATTTCGAAATTCAAACCCTAAACCCTAAAACTCAACTCTAAACCCTAAACCATCAATCCTAAACCTTTTTTTTGAAATACGAACCCTAAACCCTAAACCATCAATCCTAAACCCTTTTTTTTGAAATGCCAACCCTAAACCATGAAACATCAACTCTAAACCCTAAACCCCAAAACATCAACTCTAAACCCTAAAACATCAACTCTAAACACTAAACGTAAACCCTAAACCCTATACTTTTCTGAAATTTGAACCCTAAACCCTAAAACCCTAAACCTTCAAATCTAAACCCTAAAACAGCAAGTCTAGGATTTTACGGTTTATGATTTAGGGTTTAGAGTTGAAGGTTTAGGGTTTAGGGTTTAGACTCTAAACCCTAAATCATAAACCGTAAAATCCTAGACTTGCTGTTTTAGGGTTTAGATTTGAAGGTTTAAGGTTTTAGGGTTTAGGGTTTACGTTTAGGGTTTAGAGTTGATGTTTTAGGGTTTAGATTTGAAGGTTTAGGGTTTTAGGGTTTAGGGTTCAAATTTCAGAAAAGTATAGGGTTTAGGGTTTACGTTTAGTGTTTAGAGTTGATGTTTTATGGTTTAGATTTGAAGGTTTAGGGTTTAGGGTTTAGAGTTGATGGTTTAGGGTTGGCATTTCAAAAAAAAGGGTTTAGGATTGATGGTTTAGGGTTTAGGGTTCGTATTTCAAAAAAAAGGTTTAGGATTGATGGTTTAGGGTTTAGAGTTGGGGGTTTAGAGTTGATGTTTTATGGTTTTGATTTGAAGGTTTAGGGTTTGGGGTTTGGAGTTGATGTTTCGGAGTTTAGGGTTTGGAGTTGATGTTTCATGGTTTAGGGTTTAGAGTTGATGATTTAGGATTTAGAGTTGATGTTTTAAGTTTAGATTTAGGGTTTAGGGTTTAGGGTTTACGTTTGGGGTTTAGAGTTGATGTTTTATGGTTTTGATTTGAAGGTTTAGGGTTTGGGGTTTGGAGTTGATGTTTCGGAGTTTAGGGTTTGGAGTTGATGTTTCATGGTTTAGGGTTTAGAGTTGATGATTTAGGGTTTAGAGTTGATGATTTAGGGTTTAGATTAGTTAATCATATGTTTTGTTTTGTGAAAGTTAATCAAAGGGTTATAAATGTCTTTTACCCTTCATTAAAGATGAGTGTAAAAGTGATTAGTGTAAACATGAAAAGATGTACTTTGAAAATAGTATTTTTGGCAATTTCCCTTCATTTTTTGATAACTAACTTTAAAATGTTTATACCCATATGTGTGGGCAAAACACCTAGTTCATACACTAAACCCAACTGCTTCTTGCATCCACAACTTACTGTATCTTTCATAGTTGACCCATAAATAAAAATAAAAATAATATTTAATATATACATATATATATATATATATATATATATATATAACCACAAGACAAAATATAAACAAATAATACATATATAAGACCAAATAGAAATACACGTTTTATTTATAAAATACAATTAAATGGGGAATTTCTATTTTCTACATTTTATTTAATATTTTTTTATAACAAATTAGTAACCATGATAAAAATTAAGATAACAAATAATTTAATAATGATTATTTTAAGGTTAATTTTGAAATTATATCAACTAATTTTAGTTCTCTCACAATTCTCTTTTGAAGGCATAGTAATATTTTTTTGAAAAACATAAGAATTAAAAATAAAATATTTTATTCAATATATTGTACGATAAAAAATAAATCAAAAGTTCAGTTCAATATTTTCAGAATATTATAGGAGTTTTCTTTTTAATTTTTTGCAGGTTTATAACCAGTATCAGACCACAGGTCGATATTAATCTTGTGAGATCTTAATAGAATTTTAATTTTCAGTTTTTTATTATATCTAAACATGCTTATGTACAAGTCACCAAGTTCGTTCGTGAAACCGCAGGTCCAAAATGGATATGAATTGATTTCATCTAATTTAAATAATTTAGTTAAAAATAATGGGCACGTTAATTGCTAGTTGACGTGTTAGAATATAATTACATAAATATAAGTTTTCTATGTGTTGGCAGAAGTATAAATTATGCATATTGAAAGATAGAGATATATAAACCTGTATAAATTTTTTATATGAAGTTAACATATTTTTGACAAACAAAAAAAATCTCGCACTTTGAAAACACGCCTGTGAAAATCTAGAGCAATCTAGTATTACTTGAAGCTCTAGATTTCATTTGGAGATATGTGAAGTTATCTCTCTATACGCAATACAAAAGAATGAAAAGATAGTTAGAATAGATCGTATGAGTAGAGGGATCGTAACAAATCTAAATAGGTAATTATCTCAAATATATATAAATATCTTCTAACAAACGGGTTCCAAAAATTTATGTAGTTCCCTATACAGAGAAGACGTTTAATTAACCGGTGTAGAAGACAATAAAACGCTGGGATTTATTGTTTTCAAGATTTGTCTCTTCATTTCTTAAGACTCCGAACCCTTTTCCTTTTGTATCTCCACTTCCTATATAAGCTGCTATTCTTGCTATTCTCTCAGTAACCTAACCCTAAATCTTGTACTCCTCTACTCTCCTTGCCGTGGATCAAACATTCAAGATTAGGTACGTGGATTTTTCATCTCTTGCCAGATTCATTGAAGAATCCTAGGATCTACGTGGTGATTCGTTTGTGTTTGGGCTCTCACGTTTTTTTTAATTGTTTCTGTTCCAATTTTGTTTTCCCCCGCGTTCTTATTTACTGTAGTTTGCTTTACAGTCAGGCTAGATCCTCTTTTCTTTTGTTATTCAAGTTATTTTTGTTTTTGTAGACAAATGGATGACAAAAAGCCTACGAGTTTCACTTTTGAGATAGATAACTTATCAGAGAAGAAAGGTCTTATATCATCACCAAAATTTTTAAGCGGCAACGACGAATGGTAAAGGAAACTATTATTATATGTTTTGGTTCTTAATTGGTCTACTATTATTTATACGTCGGTGTCTCTGTCTTGACTCTTGATTGTACGTCATCTTTTAGTCCCTCAAAGATTCTCTTGTAGATCGTATGTTTCGTTGTTCCTATTTCTCTAGGGTTCAACTGATTAAGTTCTGATTGTGATTAGTTTCTGGTTAGGTATTAGTTTCTCTTGTATTTCATCTAGTCTCCCTTGTCTTAAGTTAAGCTCGATGTTATTAATAAGTTGTACAGCTAAAAAAAAAAGTTAATTAAAATATATTTGTTTTTTTTTTTCAGGTTTGTTAACGTTTATCCCAACGGATATCATATTGATGAACGATTGTCTCTGCACCTCCAGGTTGCAAACCCTGAATCATTGCCACTTGGATGGAAAAAGCAAGCTAGCTATTCCTTTGCTCTACTGAATCAATCAGGCGAAGAGCTATACAGAACACCTGGTAATTAACTTATCAGACCTAATCTGTATATCTCTACATGCATATATACTTGATTTTCATGGGAACTATCTGTTTCACGTTTTACAGAATCATGTAAATTGTTCCGCCCTCAGTTCACAGGATGGGGTAGCCCAAAGGCCTTCACTCTTCAAAAGCTTAAAGATATGGGTTATTTGGAGAACAAGCTGATTTTAAAGGTCGACGTAAAAGTGATTGAAGCTGTTGATGAAGGAGCTGTAACTGGAAATGACATGTTAGATGTCCGTGGTTTCAAAGTCCTTTATTCTCAGGTATGGTTACCTTTTTTTTTTCTTTTATATTCTCATTTGTAAGATTGGATCCTCTACAGTTAGCAAAAAAAAAAAAAAAAGATTGGATCCTCTAAACATGATTAAATCTTTCCCCAGTTGCCTTTGGTGAATAAGCTTTTCAGAAAACACCCGGACATTGCAGTGAATTTCAAACTAAAGAATCAATCGGTGAAGACAACATACATGAATTTCCTTCTCGGTCTCATCGAGAAACTGGACAAGCCTTCACCTAGCTTCACCGAAATTGAGCTAAGCAACGCTCAAAGCGAGTTGATCGATCTAACAGAAGCGGGCTTCGAGCTAGACTGGTTGAAGAAAAAGCTTGATGAGATTTCTTTGGAGAAGAAAAGAGGACTTACTGATGGTTCCCCAGTCCAAGAAATCGATGAACACATCAAGAATCTCAACCTTGAACTCGAAAAGGAGAAGGAAAAATCGGCTACTTGCGCTGCTGAAGTTTTGTTGTTGGAGCAGACGGTGTCGGATCTCAGGGTTGAGCTGAGCAAGGAGAAGAAAAAATCGGCTTCTTCTGCAACTGAAGTTTTGTTGTTGGAGCAGATGGTCTTGGATCTTAAAGTTGAGCTGAGTAAGGAGAAGGACAAATCTGCTACTCCTAACGATTTGCTTGAGGGTGTTGTCTCTTGGGAAGTATTGGATTACGCGGATATCTATACTAATGAAAAAGGAGAAGAATAACAAACAATAATTTATTATCTTTTTTTTCGTACTCAAATTAAGTAAGCAGTTACAGGTTTAATAGTATATTTATTGTCGTCTCAATCTGAATAGCCGCTGTCGGCTTAGGAGTGCCATAAGTAATGATATGGTACAGAGTTTCTTGGACAAGATCGAACCCACTATAAAGAACTATCTTCCATACAAATGAGTATGTGCTTGTCGTAGAAGACAAGATGAAGTGTTGTGGATAATATCATGCCGATTATATTTTCATATCTAACCTAAGGTAGAATATAAACAACATAATTAAGCATTATAACTCCTGAGAGGATCTCAAATTGCACTCTATTTTTTCTTCTATTGTTTATTATAAAATAGAATAACTCTACTATAAAGTAATTTTTTTTCTAATGGTTGTTACTCCATAATAGAGTAACTCTATAACAAAGTGGAATATAGAAGAATGTCATTTTTTAACTCTATTTTTAAAGTAAAATTTTGACTTTCCTTTATATATTACTCTAAAATAGAATAACTCAATTATAGAGTATCACAATTGAAACAAAAGTTATTTTATTTTAAAATAAATTATAAAAAGAAAAATGAGCGTCACCGGAAATAGTCTAATCACATTTAGTTATTTCTTGATTGGCACTAGAACCGGAATATCGACATATGGAGTGAAAGTATATTAATTTACTTGGGAAATATTTAAAGAATGAAGGATCAGATCGGATAGTACAAATGCATGATTCTTAATTCACTAACGAGACCCTGCTCGGGAAGATGCATTAATATTAAAAATTAATATGTAAATGTTAACAATATTTTGATTCGCAATATGGAAAGTCCATGATTTACTTGTTTACCAAGGTTTACTTGCTTTCCAAATTATGTTGGGGTCAAAATCGTTCACGACGAAATCAATTGGTAAAATCTTACGAGAAAATATGTCTTAACCAATACGAGCCGAAAATGTTGAAGAAACTAAGCCAAGACGATTTGAATAAGGATGTAAAAACAAAACTTAATGTATTTCATCCCGTACAAGGAATGAAAGAATTTCTATTCAAACATGACAAGATTGGAGAATCTTGCGGAAGGTTTTTCCGAGAATGACAAATTTTACGAAACAATTTTCCGAAAACAAAAATTGGAAAATTTTCACAGAAGAATCCCATAAGAAAATCTCTGAGATAATATTTCGCAAAACAACTTTCAGAAAATCTTTCCGAAAAACTTACGTAAAACAAATGAAATAGTTCCAAAAGTATACAAAGCAATCAACGGAGGAATGAGAATGGAAGAAAGGAAACACCGCCCTTCATGCACTCAATGTCTCCCAAGTCTCTCCCTGCTAAGCCCACTGTCGCCCAACTCTCTCTCTCCTTGGTCAATGTCACCCAACTCCCTTTATCCTTCACTAAAAGAAAACATGTGATTTCCGACTGCGTACGTAGTTGTAACATATTACGACCATTTGGCGACGGTTTTGCAGCTGTTCTACAACCAAGATCGATCAGTCGTAAAGTAGTTGCTAGTTGGCGACTAAAACCATCAGTCATAGTTCAGACATGAAATTAGGACTGGTCCGTGACTATGCAGTTGTCGGAGTTTTTTAGTCGCAATGTAATCGCTAAATGAGCGACTATTTGGCGACCGATGGATGTGGTCATATTTCAGTCACTAATGAGTCGGTAAAAGACAGTACAAAACACTTGGTCAACGCTTTATGGTGGTTGTACCTAATTTTTACCAAGCAGTCGGTAATTGGTCGCTAATGAGTCAGAAATATTGTTATATAAGCAAAACGCTTTTTCCACATCTTTTTACTCATCAATCACAGAAAAAGTAGAAAAAGGAAGGATTTTTTAAGTCCTACAATGTCGGGAAATTACAACTATTCCAATTATCGAGAGTGGATGTACAAAAGGATAGATGAAAAGACGAGAATTTTCTCGAAAGAGTTCATAGCAGGGGTGGATCATTTCATGACATTTGCAAATAGCCAATCTATCGCGCAGAGCAATGAGGGTAAATTTTTTTGTCCATGTAGTGTTTGCGAGAACGATAAAATTTCTTCGGGGGCCAAATATTTGAAAATATATATATAGTAGAGGATTTAAGCCAGACTATTATGTTTGGTATAAGCATGGAAAAGAAATTGATATGACATTAGGAACGAGTCATGTTGACCCGACACATTTAAGTGGTAGTGAAGAAGTTTGTAATGAAGCTAGATATGTGGATATGGTAAATGATGCGTTTCGTGATAATGTGAGTTCTGGTAATTATCAGCATGATGGTAGTTACCAGAATGTAATAGACCCGGTATGCAACCATTCGAAGAAGTTTTTTGAATTGTTAGAAGGAGCAAAGAATCCATTGTACGATTGTTTCATGAAGGTAACTCGTAGTTATCCTTAGCTGCTCGAGTTTTGCAAAATAAGGCAGATTATAATATGAATGAAAAGTATGTCGATTCGGTATGCCAAATGTTGAGTGACTATTTACCAGCTGGAAACAGAGCTACCGACTCACACTATGAGGCAGAAAAGTTGATACAAAATTTTGGGATCCCATATTATATAATTGATGTTTGTATCAACAATTATATGATCTTTTTGGAAAGAAAGGTGGGAAAGTGTCAGTTTTGTTGTGCAGAAAGATGGAAGCCTAGGGAAAAACGACGTAGAACGAAGTACAATATTGTCGTATGTGGTATCTACATATAGCTGATAGGTTGAAGTGAATGTATCTGAGCAAGAAGACTGCAGAGAAAAAGAGATGACATGCAGAGCACCAAGCAAAGAAGGGAGAAATGTGTCATCCATCTGATGTGGCGGAGTGGAAACACTTTCAAGATATACATCCCCAGTTTTATGAAGAACTTCATAACGTTTATCTTGGATTATGTACAGATGGATTCAATCCATTTTGGATGTCTCATAATCATTCATTGTGGCCTGTGATCTTGACTCCATATAATCTTCCCCCAGGTATGTGCATGAAAACAAAGTATATGTTTCTTAAAATGCTAAATTATGGGCCAAATCATCCGCGAGCTAGTCTTGATATCTTCCTCAAACCTCTGATAGCGGATTTATAAGAATTGTGGTAAACTAGAATTGAAGATACGATGTGTCCGTGAATCAAAATTTTAATCTAAAACTCGTACTTTTGTGGACTATAAGCAACTTTCCGACGTATGCCATGCTATCAGGATGGACAAACCATGGTAAATTGGCATGTCCAATTTGATGGAAGATACAAAGGCTTTTTATCTGCCTAATTGAAGGAAGACATGTTGGTTTTATTGTCACAAGGAAAAACACGCCTTAAAGGAAATCCTATCTGATTCTTTGACAAGTGATCAAGTTTATTCTGAGTGATTAGACGGTGTTAATCCAGCGAAAGCGTCTATTTGCGATGGAAACGGTCATGAAAAGAATAAGTTTAGATATGGGAAGTACCATAACTGGCACAAGGAAAGCATATTTTGTGAGTTGTCATACTGGTGAGACCTAATTCTTCGACATAATCTTGATGTAATGCATATAGAATATATTTTTAGACAACATCATGAATACTCTATGAATTTGAAGGGTGAATGGAAAGACACAATCAAGTCAAGATTGGATAATTTGTGATCGGTCACACTTACATGGTGATGGTCAAGCTCCATTTCCTCTCTATACATTGGACGGAGATAAAAGAAATTTTTTTATTAGAATGTGTGAAACACGCGGTTAAATTCCTTGACGGTTATGATTCAGACTTAGATAGTTGTGTTGATATAGAGAACAACAAGCTTTCTAGCATAAAGAGTCATGACTGCTACATTTTTATGGATAGCCTACTTCCATTCATCTTTTCAGAACTTCTAGACCAAAACATCCATCTTGCGTTATCATGTGCTAATTTTTTGTTATAGTTTTTTATGTGAAATGGTACAAAACATTTTGAATTTTGTAGGTGTTGGATTATTTTTCCATGATCTTTTCGATAACTTTGCAGAAAGATCGCGTCCAAATTTCAAAACAAAACATTGTTTTGATCATCTGCAATTTAGAGAATATATTTCCACCATCATTTTTGACGTAATAGAACACCTCCCTACACACCTCTCCTATGAAGCTAAACTAGGAGGACATGTCCAGTATATAGGCGAATGAATATTTTTGAAAGGAATTTCAAAAAGTTGAAAACAAAAGCAAAGAAAAAGATATTCGCTGCCGGATCAATTGTTGCATCATATATCAATGACGAGATAACTTACTTCTCAGAGCACTACTTTTCTGATCATATACGAACAAATTCAAGGTAAACCTTTTCATGATTTCGCAGGTTAACAAGATTTGATGTAGTAACATTTTTTTTATTGTGTATTTACATTTTTATGCTATATATGTATAATTATGTGGATCATTAATTTATGCATGTTAACAAGATTTGATGAAGGTGAAGTCCATGTATATCATGTTCTTGGAGTACCTCATATATTTACACATATAGGCATCCAAATGGGAAAATGCAAGAAATATGGCTTTCCAAGAAAGACTATAGATGCGCACATTCATATGTAATGCAAAATTTTGATAATATTTAGCCATTTGAGATGTATAATTTGGTAATTATAATCTTCCGTTTCGATATATCAACACTATAATTTGTCATACTACTTTGTGGTGGTGATCTAATATATGACATTTGAAGCAACACACACGAGTTTCTTGTGCGGATTAAAGATATTGCGAATGGACCCGTGAATAAGGCCAAAACCTGGCCCATCTATTTCCCCCGAGGTTTTTATTTCATACGAAAGACTTGTAACTACATCGTATATATTAAAGGAGATAGTTACACAAATGCATCAGTTGAATTGATTTCTACGGGATCTTAACTGACATATTTCAATTGAGTATGAGGGGCAGTCAATTTGAAAATCACTCTTTTCAAGTGTAAGTGGTATTATCATGTGATTGGTAGAGGCACTCGGCGAAGCAATGGTGGCAAGGTGGATGTTCTTTCATCGAGGAAATACTATAAATACTAACCATTTATTCTAGGTACATATTTATATATGTACGTACTAATCAATTTTTATATAATATATATGTTTTTTATTTGTTTTGTAGAATTTTATTATTAAAATTTGATTTTTTGATATACTGCACAACATCTCAAGCACATCAAGTTTGTTATATCCCGTACCCATACATAAAGAAACCAAAGCAGCCGTGGTTTAATGTTTTAAAAGTGAATCCGAGGAAAATCATTTCAGAAGAATATGAAGATGAAAAACCTACACTATTACAACAAGAAAATGATGATGATGTATTGATGACTACAATTGAAGATCTAGCAGTCGAGCATTTCAAACATGCTTGAGGAGAACCGATAAATCTTGATATTGATGTGGAAGATGTATAAGCGGAAGATGAATTCCAATGTAATCTATCTTCATCTTCTTATGATGATGATGATGATGATGATGATGATGATGATGATGATGATGGCAATGATAGAGAAACACCATTTTAAAATGTTGTTATGATGATATTATGTTGTAATGATAATATTATGTTGTTATGATGATATGATGTTGTTGAGTCATATCACAAAACTTAAAAATGTTGCTATGATGATATTATGTTGTAATAATAATATATGTTGTTTACTTTTTTATATTGTTAATTTCTATACACTAAAATGTATATCCTAAATATAATGTCTCAGTCAAAATCAATTAGACCACATCCGGTAAACCCAAAATTCACTCCCGCCTAACACATATTTCACTCCCGCTAAGCCCAATAACCGGCAAACCCAAAATGAGAAAAAAACTAAGTCTAATTCTCTATCTCTCGATTCAACTCTAAGTTTGTCTCGATGTCTCTCACTTTCTCGAAACAAAAACTGAAGAACCCTAATTGACTCAATCCCTCTCAAAATCTCTTTGTCTCTCTCAATCGCCCTCTCTCTCTCAGCATCTCTTTGCCTCTCTCGAAATCTCTTTGTTAGAGCATCTCCAATATGCCCTCAAACTCTCAAATTTTGAGGTTTATGGCGCTAGTGAAACCAGAAATTTGAGGTTCCACTATTCGGATTCTCAAAACACTAATTATTTTTCATTTTGGTCCTTCTAGTTTTCTAACGTACATATAACTATACTAATATTAATTTTTTATCACTTTAATCTGTATAAATTTATTTTGATTAAATATTCAAATGTATATTACGTATATGTTATTACTGATACATAAAATACATAAATATGTTACAATTTAAATTAAATTATCTAAAGTATAAATATTATATATGTGTTGTTTAACCATTTTGTAACTCTTTTCTTTAAGTGATGAACTTTTAAAAAGATTTTTTTTTTTAAAAGGTTGATGAAACCAAACTATCTATATATGAGTTATAAATATATTATTTTTTGTTTTTATTGTGTATTTATTTATATATTTATAAATATTTAGTGTTTATAACTAATTTTTAAGATGAAAGATTAATATGTAAAGAATATAAATATTTATTTGAGGTTCTTTGTTGGAGTAACTGACCCTGAACCCTCATTTTGAGGATCACCCACCCTCAAAACGAGATTCCTTGTTGGAGATTCTCTTAGAACTCTAATCTCTCTCCCTCTCTTGAAATCTCTCTCTCTCTCAATTGGTCGCTCTCTCATTTAACTTTTGTTTTTAGGTGTAGATAATCGCTCAAGTTAGACCTTTAGTTATCTTCTTTTGGTATCTAACTTTGATAATGTTTCTATTATATTGTCTCAGCCTATTGGATCCTTTTTGATGAAACATAGTTATTCAACTTTTAGATTAAATTATTGTAAAATTTATCATATAATAGAGGTGGAACTAAGCGAAATTTTTTGAAAAATTTACATCTCAAGACACATTTTGACTTTATAATTACACTTTGAAATATATCTTGCTTTTGAAACACTTTCTTCATGTGATTTGTCCCTTCTACCTTTTTTTTTAACCAAACCATAAGCTTAAATTTTGTTCTAACTAAAACAAAGCCTTTAACATTGAAAACTCCACTTTTTTTTTCCCTCTCATGTTTCAAAATGGAAACTCCACTTACTTTCTTTTTTCCTTCTCTTTATTTCCTTCTTTCATATGTGCCTTTGATCCAACTAACCAACACATATCTTCCTATTCTACTGTCTATTTTTTCTTGAGTTGATTACATAATGGGTCACATTTTGAGTTTCCTTTACACCTAGAGTCACTTTCCACTTGTGGCACACAATCACGGAAACCAAGACTTTGTTGACAATTTTACCCTTATTAAGACAAACCGAGAGATTTTGTATTCTCTGTTTTCTGTGCTATAATAAGGACCACACGATCATAAAAAAAATCAATCCAACGGCTTATATTAAAAAAACTAGTTGCTACATCTCGACATAAAAAATAAAAATTGTGGACATGGACATAGAATACGGAGAACACATGGACATAAAACTGAAAGTTGTGGACAAGATTTTGTAAAAAAAAATTGTGTGGACATGGACATAGAAAATAGAGAATAGATGGACAGAAAACCTAAAATTGTGGACATGCTTTTGCAATGGACATGTACCTAAGTTAAGTCGTCACTGTATTTGATACCCAAAGCTATTAAAGAAGATGCATGTGTGCCTATTTGTGCAAGCCTCTGATCAGGATCTTCTGATGGAACTATAGGTAATCGTTTTCTCCTTCTTTTCTTCACAGTCAAGGGAGCAAAATTGTCTTCCCAATGCTTTCTACTCTCTTCTTCCAAACAACAAATGAAACAATCAAAACTGAGATTCCTCAATCTCCATCTGTGTATAAGATGTATTAATAGTAAGCCATAAAATCATATCTTCATCTTCGTTAAGTTGTTAATCAAGTGAAATGTCTCTTCAAGGTATTGTGGACAAGGTTTCTTAAAAAAAAACTAAAACCCATATAAAAAAAACTCGAAACTTTTTTCTGAATGAGCTTACATGATTGATGAATTTGAATCGGCTCCACAACCATGGCGGTGACCGGGGAGGCTCTGTTTCATTTCGTCACACAGTCTCGTCTCCACCATTTGATTACTACATCTATTGAAGTCATCCAATGTAACTGTTTAAATTAATGGATGCCTTCCAATCTCAACCCTATGTAAGTAATTCATATTCAAACAATTATTCTAAAACATTTATTTAGAAATTTCCTATAGAGAATGTTGATCTAAGAAAATTAAAAAGTGAGCTTCCTCCATATTCTAACTTTAAAAAAAAAAATTAAATTAAGATCAGATAGAAAAGGATAGGTGACTAAAATATTGAAATATTATGTAATGAAAATAGAGTGCCAAATATATGTTGTATAAAGCTCTCCAAGATAAAATATGTTTTTAAGAACACTATATTATAGAATAACAAAAAATAAAGTGACAATTGGAAGAGATAAAATTATTTCAATGAATTGATGTCTTTTATTTCCAGTATGAACCCTGCATAAGTAATTCACATTTATAGTTGCACCATAAAAATCACAATTGTAATATTAATTTAAACCATTAAATTAGACTTTTGTAAGAACCAATTTCGTGTATTGGCATGCATGGAAGTACAAGTTACAACCAGTCAATTCTAAATGTATTTTTTTTTTTCAATTTAGAGATATATTTTTCAATTTTATGCCTATTTTTTAAACTTTTAGTTTTAATCTGTGTATTTTAAAAATACAAAGATAATATATAAATGTATAAAGTTTTGTAAAAACATAATTCTCCAACCAAAAATAGATACTATATATTGAAAATATACCACACATGATTTGTTCATGATTTTGATCATATGATATTCAACGTGGGAACCGAAATTCGCACTGTCGATTTCCGTTTAAATAAGGAAACTAGGAAAACCCTAATTTCCCAGAGGTATTGGATATCTGCTAATACCACACGCCAAACAATCAGAACACTAGAATAACAACGATAAATGATAAGAAATCGAAAAGAGAGCAAAGTAGATCTTATTCCGAATTCGCGTTTGAGAGTTACAACAAGGTAAGAGTCTAGGCTACGAGAGATGTCAGCGAAATTCCTAGTTCTAAAACCCTAAGACGACAACCTAGTTGAGTCGCAGCTCGAATAACAAAAACGAAAATATGCCTAATTGCTCTAAGTGCTAAGTTTGCTCTGAGAAAAGTCCTCCTCCATGCCTCTCGCCTAGGATTCCTTATATACTGGCTCCTAGGTCGTTTTACTTTTTTCCTCTTCTGCCCTAAAGCCGCCATAGCATAAAAATGGAGATATTCCATTTTTTCTGATCTTCGTAATTATCTTCAAATTTCGTATTTATCCACGGAAACTTGACTTTTATCTTTCCTTGCGAACCAAGCGTAAACCGACATGCGGCTTACGGGCTGTTGGTTAGGAAATCGTAAGTTGGGCCTCGAGTCATGTCTTAGGTCCCTTTGGGCCGTCTTCTGACTCGAAGCGTTTATTACGGTTTCTTTCGATAAAGAACGAACTTTCCGCGGTTTTTACGGTAAAGTTTGATCGATAACTTAGAATGGCGGGGAACGTGAAATGGGTTCGCTACGGTCTTCGGGAGATAGCATCGAAGGGTAGGCGAGAATGCATGGACTAATGTCGTATCGATTATTAGAGTTGATATAATAAATAAATATCTAAATAAATAAAAAATATATTTTTTTTAATTTGTTTACGAATTATACAATTTCGAAATTCAAACCCTAAACCCTAAAACTCAACTCTAAACCCTAAACCATCAATCCAAAACCTTTTTTTTTTTAAATACGAACCCTAAGCCCTAAACCATCAATCCTAAACCCTTTTTTTTTTGAAATGCGAACCCTAAACCATGAAACATCAACTCTAAACCCTAAACCCCGAAACATCAACTCTAAACCCTAAATCCTAAACCTTCAACTTTAACCCTAAAACATCAACTCTAAACCCAAAACCCTAAACTTCAACTCTAAACCCTAAACCATCAACACTAAACCCTAAACTATCAACACTAAACCCTAAACCCTAAAAAATTAACCCTAAACCCCGAAACATAAACTCTAAACCCTAAACCCTAAACCTTCAACTCTAAGCCCTAAATCATAAACCCTAAAACCCTAGAGTTGATGTTTAGGGTTTAGATTTGAAGGTTTAAGGTTTTAGGGTTTAGGGTTTACATTTAGGGTTTAGAGTTGATGTTTTAG
>NC_027748.1:26910117-26910792 GCF_000695525.1 Brassica oleracea var. oleracea | reverse complement strand
TTGAAGGTTTAGGGTTTAGGGTTTAGAGTTGATGTTTCGGGGTTTAGGATTTAGATTCGTGTTTCATGGTTTGGGGTTTAGAGTTGATAATTTAGGGTTTAGAATTGATGTTTTAAGTTTAGATTTAGCTGCGTAGCGACCATTTTCGAGCTCTTGTCCGATGTCTCGTGTTTCCTCCGCAAAGCTTTTCGTAAGGAAGAATCTATTTCGAAAAAGTATTTGTCGAAGAAGGTTTTTCGTTTTCTTCTTCGGACGTTTTGATCGTTAACTTCGTCGTATCCATTACCGGTATGGGCATGTTTCCGATGGCTTATGCTTGATCTAAATAGAATTCGAACGAAGCTTTATCTCGAGAACATACGTTGTGACGTTCTCTTGACCGAACATGATTTGTTGCGAAAAGACATACTTGTATTTTGCGGGGATTTGGACGTTAAATTCGTCGCATCCGTTTTCGACCCCAACAGTTAGCCCCCCCCAGCTCGTTAGGATCGTGGATTTCTAGTGAGATCCCAACGTGCGGTATGGCGAGTTCGGACGAGATTGGTGTATTTGGGCGAAGTACGTGTCCAAAAATCCGCAAGTAAATAATGATTTCTCATGCCTATAAGAAGGGAGGTAATTTCTTCACAATCTTTACACT
The DNA here is from genome assembly GCF_000695525.1 of Brassica oleracea var. oleracea. NCBI lineage: Eukaryota > Viridiplantae > Streptophyta > Magnoliopsida > Brassicales > Brassicaceae > Brassica > Brassica oleracea. The sequence continues at coordinate 26,910,149 of NC_027748.1, read as the reverse complement.
TACTCATTCTCATAGAGAGGTTTCTTGAAAAA
>NC_027748.1:26908760-26909646 GCF_000695525.1 Brassica oleracea var. oleracea | reverse complement strand
GGAGGTTGCCGAACGATCGTCCCTTCATCAATCCTCTTGCTCCGTTTCCTGAGGACATTATTGCGGTGAGGGATCTGCTCAGGAACAGTCCTTTTTTCTGGACTTCCTTTACGCCGAAGAGAGTTCGAAAGGCGCTGAGGTTTGTGCATCCTAGTCCTGCTTTGGGCGGAGAAACAAGGAGTGATTCCGAGCCTGATGACCAAGGTCCCGACGCTGCTCCCACGATTGCGACGGGGCTGAATTTTTCGAAGGGGAAAGATATTGACCTCTGTGACCTGGAGTTTTCGGTGGACGATTGCATGCTTCCAGGATGGGATCCGGACCTTGCTTTCGGCAATTGAAGCGATACGAGCGAGGTCCCTATTCTGGACTTTGATTATTTCTTCGTTGGTCTTCCGTCGGGCTTCATGCTCCTCCGGCTACGAACGAGTCGGGGAAGCCGAAAGTCGTCGCGGAAGGATCTCGTATCATCAACGGGGTATAAGCTTTAATAATTTTGACGATTATTATTATTACTTTTTTTTTTCCTTATAACGTGTCAATCGGTTTTACACGGCTTGAACTTGCTTGGATCGGCCATTGAGGCGAGCCATAGAGAGGCCATGATCTATCGCTTTAAAGCGGAGAAGGCGGAAAAGGATCTTGCTCGCATGCAAGACGAGATGGTGGCGCGAGATGCTCAACTCGCTCGTGATCATGCCAGGGCTGTTCGTAGGGCGGAACGGAAGGGCAAGAGGGAAATTGTCGTGGTGATGAAGACTCGCGCCTCTCAATTCCAGGTTGAGTAGGGGAACCCCAAGTATGCTTTCAACTCGCCGGGTGACTTCCGTGAGTGTCGCGGCTCAGTCGGGAGCCTTTGGAAGACGCGGGCGGATGACTACGTTTT
>NC_027748.1:26907406-26908647 GCF_000695525.1 Brassica oleracea var. oleracea | reverse complement strand
TCTCCGATCGATGGGAAGATTCAGGGATTCTGGGATCCCATCCCGGTTTCTCCTGATACCGTAGAAAGCACAACTGATTTTGCCGGTGATGATGAGGAAGTGAACTATCCTGCGGATGCATTCGGAGCTTCGTTGTCCGGGAATTTTAACTTTGATCTGTGAGTGTTTGACGGGAAAATTTTTTTCCCTTATCTAGTATTTTGCGGCCAAGTGTGGCCTTTGTTCATATATGTCCGGCCGAGTGTGGCCTTCGAACTTTGTATGGGCCTTTTTTGGCCGTTTTTATTTTTATCGGGACTGGCCGTTGGTGGCTTTGAACCCCTACCGCTATGCGGTTTATATAATGGAAGTTTGTTTGAGTTACTTTGTTTAGAGTGGGTTTGAAGTAAACATGAGTTGTCGTCTCATATTTAACTTCGTTGAGGCGTTCAAAATTGATTCGTAAAAATTGTTTATTCTTACGGACTTTCGGAAACGTCAAGATATGAACGGAGAGACATGTTTTAGGATCTCGTATCGTTTAGATATCATGTCTTGAGATGTCTGAGACCAATGCGATGGGTTTAGGGCAAGACCTAGGTTTACTCTCGGTTTTAAGGTTTGTGCGGTGACTAGCCGGCTTTCGATTTTCTTGTTGCGATTTCTACCTGATTCGTACCAATTTAAAGTCCGCGATAGGTTCTCGGCTTATATGACTTGTATGGTATGAATCGAGCATCTTTCCAGAGACAATTTTTAAGCCAACTGGAAGTGTTAGACTAAAATTTTGGATTTTTTTTGTAGCGCGCTTTCGTCCTTGTGTTGGACGTTCGAAGATCAAAAGAGTGATCAAGTTGCATTTGTTAAAGACGGCTGATGTGTTCGTCGGGGCCAATCGACGAACGGAGTGTAAGGTTTTTGTGGTCGCGTTCGGACAATTTGTTCGTATCGTCTCGACTTTTAACTTGGCGACGTCTCGCACTTTTTTCGAAGACTATACATATATTTTCAGTGCTGAAGAGAGATTGTTTTACGATTTTGGGCCGTACGAGGCTGCTGACAAGAGTATTAATGTTTCTAGATTTCCTAAGCGTGTTCTGAGACTTTTGCGTTAATTGAAGCGCAAGTGTCTTAAAAAGGAGCGACGCATATTGTAGTAAAAATTTTTGAAATCTCTAAAACACTCGATTACAATAATGCATCTTTTCTTATGTAGGAGTATACGAGTATACGCACCCACTCCCCCCCCCTTTTTAGAGAGG
>NC_027748.1:26906730-26907204 GCF_000695525.1 Brassica oleracea var. oleracea | reverse complement strand
TGAGTTTCGACACCCGAAGCGTTTGCGTCAGCAGACGATGTTAAATCGTCTTTTCTTGAAACGTTTTTGGTCGAAGATTTATCTATCTTCGTGCGTTAGCGATTTGCCGTTACAGAGGTCGTCATCTGCCTTAATTTGTGCTCCGCGAGGAAGCACAATCGCGACTGTTTCTGACATCCCCAGATAGTTGCGACTCCGTTTGGGGTCGGGAATTTGACACCCAGGAGGTACGTCGATGGAACGGCTTGCATGGTGTTGAGCCATGGGGTTCCCATGATCACGTTGTAGATGGCAGGATGATCGACTACCGCGAATTCGACGATTTTTGTGATCTCCTTGGCCATGACTGGTAGCTGAATCGACCCGAGGGTCATCGATACTTCGCCTGAAAAGCCTGAAAAATCCTGTGAGCGGTTTCGGCGTTGGGGTTACTTCTCCGAGTTTGATGCTCATCCGATTGAGAGTGTCGCGGAA
>NC_027748.1:26906190-26906546 GCF_000695525.1 Brassica oleracea var. oleracea | reverse complement strand
CGTTTATCCCCAGATTGATTTCTTTGAGGAGATCTCTCTGCGGGAGGATTTCTGTCCGGCTTCGAGGGGCGATCGGTTTCTAGGATGAGATCTTTCACGCTGGTCACTTCCGAGAGCTCTCCAGCTAGTAGCTTCGCGGCCAGCCTTGCTCCCAAGACTTTGCAGTTAGTCGTGGAGTGTTCTCGGGACTGGTGGAACTCGCAGAAGGTGTTTTCATCATATCCTTGATTGCGAGTCCACATTTTACCTGTGGTTCGGCCCTGGTCCGAGCTGATCTCGTAATTGTGCGCTCCTTGGAGATCTTCCCCCTCGTAATGGACATACTTGTCGTTACGAGGGTTCTTCTTCTTCGTTTT
>NC_027748.1:26905775-26905995 GCF_000695525.1 Brassica oleracea var. oleracea | reverse complement strand
TCACTTTCTGAATTTTGACTTATACCAGAGCGCCTTTCTGAGCGCATCAATGGCCACCTTGTCGCTTATCCCGCTGACCCTGGACATTACCAACTTGAATCGGCTGATGAACTCACGGAGGGGTTCGTGTTCCCTCTGGGACAGACTCCAGAGATCGACATCGGAAGTTTCTCTATCTATGAACATAGAGTATTGCTTGAGAAATTCCGATGCGAGCTGT
>NC_027748.1:26904781-26905757 GCF_000695525.1 Brassica oleracea var. oleracea | reverse complement strand
CTGTCGGAAACTTCCGATAGAGTTTCGCTTAAGGCGTGCGAACCATTCGAGGGCTGCTCCTTCTAGATTCTCGATGAACAGGCGGCAGTAGCCGGCATCTTTTTCGCCGTCCTTCAGCCTTGCTCTTCCCATCTTGATGTGGAAAGCCTGAAGGTGCGCTCTCGGATCGGTCGTACCATCATACTTCGGTACTTTGATTTTTCCTGGATCGGATACCCTCGTATCTGATATGCGAGTGGTGAAAGGGGTCTTTCGAGCCCCTTCCAGCAGCCTGTCGATCTCGGGGGCCGCGCTGGTAGCGTGATGGATTTGGGATTTCACGGCTCTTACTTCTGCCGCTGTCTTGGTGATATAGTCGCGAAGATCGCGGATACCGACGTCTCGCCAGCAGATTTCCGTGCTTGTCGGCATTTACTGCGAGTGAGCTCGGTTTGCTTTTCAGCCAGCTCTTCTTGTTCGTTCCAATAGAGGATTTCCTCCTCTTCTGTCATTGGTTTGTCAAACTGAGAGCTTTCCCGAGTGAATCGGCTTCTGGTCCTCCTTGGATGTCTGTCGACGTCCTCATCAGTATTGTTGGAGACATCGCTAGGATCCAGGTCGGCTCGACTTCGTTATCCTTCGAATCCTTCGCGGGAGGCGGAGGACTTTCACGGTTTCCATTTTCGTTGGGAGATTTCTCGCTAGGGTTTTGACCCGAAGGTCGTTCCTGCGCGGCTCCAGGCCTGTCGAGTGGGGTTACGAAGTCGAGTCTTTTCCCGAGGATTTTAATGGTTCCGCGGGGGCGGATTGCTCAAGTTCTTGCCGTTAAAGTTTCAACTTGTTTGATCAGGGTGCTCACAAGCTTATCATGTTCTTCCGACCTTTTTTCGTAGGTGGCGAACATCTTTTAAACTCCTCGAGCGCCGCGGCGTTGGCTGGTGCGTTGGCCACAGATACGTCCGCTGCGGGAGTGTGGAGATCAGTGCCACTGCTTCCG
>NC_027748.1:26904495-26904684 GCF_000695525.1 Brassica oleracea var. oleracea | reverse complement strand
TGTGGGAACCGAAATTCGCACTGTCGATTTCCATTTAAATAAGGAAACTAGAAAAATCTTAGTTTCCCAGAGGTCCCGGATATCTGCTAATACCACACACCAAACAATCAGAACACAAGAATAACAACGATAAATGATAAGAAATCGAAAAGAGAGCAAAGTAGATCTTATTCCGAATTCGCGTTTGAG
>NC_027748.1:26903862-26904396 GCF_000695525.1 Brassica oleracea var. oleracea | reverse complement strand
CCAAAAACGGAAATATGCCTAATTGCTCTAAGTGCTAAGTTTGCTCTGAGAAAAGCCCTCCTCCATGCCTCTCGCCTAGGACTCCTTATATACTGGCTCCTAGGTCGGTTTACGCTTTTCCTCTTCTGCCCTTAAGCCGCCATAGCATAAAAAATGGAGATATTCAATTTTTTCCGCTCTTCGTAATTATCTTCAAAATTTCGTATTTATCCGCGGAAACTTGACATTTATCTTTCCTTGCGAACCAAGCGTAAACCGTCATGCGGCTTACGGGCTGTTGGTTAAGAAATCGTAAGTTGGTCCTCGGGTCATGTCTTAGGTCCCTTTGGGCCGTCTTCTGACTCGAAGCGTTTATTACGGCTTCTTTCGATAAAGAACAAACTTTCCGCAGTTTTAACGGTAAAGTTTGATAGATAACTTAGAATGGCGGGGAACGTGAAATGTCTTCGCTACGGTACTCGGGAAATAGCATCGAAGGGTAGACGAGAATGCATGGACTAATGTCGTATCGACGTTTCGGAAGAGCTCGGTCGC
>NC_027748.1:26895936-26903772 GCF_000695525.1 Brassica oleracea var. oleracea | reverse complement strand
GAGCTCTTGTCCGATGTCTCGTGTTTCCTCCGCAAAGCTTTTCGTAAGGAAGAGTCTATTTCGAAAAAGTATTTGTTGAAGGAGGTTTTTCGTTTTCTTCTTCGGACGTTTTGATCGTTAACTTCGTCGTATCCATAACCGGTCTGGGCATGTTTCCAATGGCTTATGCTCGATCTAAATAGAATTCGAACGAAGCTTTATCTCGGGAACATACGTTGTGACGTTCTCTTGACCGAGCATGATTTGTTGCGAAAAGACATACTTGTATTTTGCGGGGATTTGGACGTTAACTTCGTCGCAACCGTTTTTGACCCCAACATTCAAGATGATTTTCTGTGAATAATTGTTATCGTTATGAAACGGTGTAAAAATGCAAGAGTGGGCAAAATTTTGTGTTGTACGAGAAGCATGATGAAAAGAGAAGTCACCTCTTTCATTGCACTACATCTATTACAATTTAGTCAGATCTACAATTTGGTTAGATCTAAGAGGAAGACTCACTAACTCTAACTCTAGTAGTCTAAACTTCTCGGACACTATTCTTCCTTCTCTTCTAGACTCTGATTGGTTATCAATAAAAAAACAGAACCGAAGAACCGAACCGGAATCAAACCGGTGTTCCTTAGGCCCGCGTATAAAAAACAGAACCGAAAACCGAACCGGAACCAAACCAAAATAACTGAAACCAAAATACCCAGAACCAAAACCCTCAAATTCACAAACGGTTCTTATATTTATATATCCAATTACACAAACGGTTCTCAAATATACAAACAGTTCTTATATACACAATCGGTACCGAACCGAACCAAAACCGTATCGAGAATGAAATATTCAATTTAAAATAACATAGCTATATATATATATTTGTAATTTAAAAAACTATTAAAATATCTAAAAATAATTTTTAAAGTTAGTTCATTATAAATTATTCAAACTATCCGAAAGGATCAAGATATTTTTATCCAAAATATTCAAAGTATTCTTAAATATCCTAAATTTTTATCTGAATCATTATATTTGATATTTTTTCCAAAATATCCGATATTTAATGTTAATTATCCGAACTAACCAGGAAAAAAAAACCGAATAAGAACCGATTTTTTTTGCGTGTATTTTCTGGTTCCTAGACACATTATTGTCTAGAGATGTGTTCTCAATGCCACCGCTTGTCCTCCTTCTGGTCCAGCCATGTTCTCCATCCCGATGCCTTTAGCTGTGAAGTGCTCGCCCTCTACAGCTGCACATATAAGAAATTAAAGGTCAGTCATATTTAGACGCGGAGTTGACCTAATGGATAAAACTCTTAGATTATCTAGTAGATGTCTAAATAATCATAAGTTCAAATAGGCATGTGCGTTCGGTTAGTTAGGATTATTCGGTTCAGGTAGTTTGATTCAACGTAAATCTTACTGAGTTAACCTGAAATAAATTTAAGTTCAATATAATATTCGGTTAGTTCACCTTTCACTAACCGATCTAGGAATCAATAGGCGACGTGGACGAAAAAGGCTTATTACAATGACGTTGTGGTTCAGCAATAATTAAAAAGCGGTTTGGAAATTACAAATAACACATAAGGGCATCCTCAGAGGGGGAGCAGTTAGGTGTGTGCTTAGAGTGAAAATAGTAGTATAATATTGTATTTAGGCTAGGAACATGGAACATTCTCAAAAGGAGATCACTTAATTAAGGGTGTGCTTAACTAAATAAAATTAATTAAATAATGTAACAAAAAAACTTATTTTAAAATTGATTCCAAAAAAACTTATTTTAAGGAGATACACACTTGCCACGTCGACCAGCACTTCCCTTAAGCACAGCTCTTCGACAAGCCCTCCCAAACTGCTCTTAGCCCACTTTTGGATTAAATCCAAATATATTAAGCCCAAGCACACCCCACGTGCTCCCCCTTTGAAGATGGCCTAAGTACAATGCTATTGCAATGGTTAATTACCAACTGTTGCAAAAATTGATCATCAAAAAGGCTACAGTAGCTATTAAAGAATTCAATGGTTCACTTGATCAGTTGCAAATATTCTTTTACATTTTACATTTGTACTTTAAAATGGTTGCATTGATTCACTTCAAAAATCTCCAATAAATATTAAATCTGCAAATTAAATTACAAATTTTATATTTTCTTAATTTGTTGATTTTTGTCCTACACACATTTTGCTTGAATTGAACATAAGATATAAATGTAAATAAACACAAATGTGTGATCAAATTCATGTAACACCGAGTAGATTGTAAATGTAAAATTCTTTGATATCCGAATTAGATACACACACAAATACACAATAGTCTCAGGAGCATTACCTTTTTTAAACGTCATCACCATTTACTTCTTAAATAGTTTCTCAAACAAATACCATCCATTTTTTTGTCAAAGCTACGAGAGCTTGCAAGAAAGAGAAGAATCATCAAAAACAACAAACCATTGTTTCTGTCTAAGGAATCAAATCACTCAAGCATTTTATTTCATCACTTATTTGATGTTTTCCATATAGTGTACACATTTTTCTAAAAACAATTATAACCAAAATCAAATGATATTCATGAGAACTGAAAGCTCACAATTCCACGAATATTGAAAGTGAAAAATATCAAAAACATTAAGAGACTTTCAGAGTTCTCTCGGCTCTAGACTGACCAGCACGAGAAGAGAGGATGATACCAACAATAAGACCGTACAGCGAAAGTGCTTCAGTAAAGATGAGAATCAGAATCATTCCACAAAGAGCTTTGGTTGTTGTGCATTCGCTCTGCAACCACACACAAATCATATCACATTATTACAAAGCCAAACACATATCTCTAAGTGGCATATGACAAGCAACACACATCACAACAACGTTTCTGTTCAACTTCATAAACATGATCATTAAGAGAACATGGGTTTTCTCAATTACCTGACACCGGCTTCGCGGACGATTATGATAGCCATACCGGCGGAGAGACCGGCGAGACCACAAACGTGTTGGGAAAATTATCCAATATCGATGAGATGAAGATGGTATTAGACAACTAGAAAATTTAAGAAGAAGACTCTTAATATTTAGGAAAGGGTTTACTACAAAGATTTTGTTTTTGGAAACTCTCTCTTACAAATATTTTCTCTCTTTGTTTTTCTTGATTCTTGGATTGCCTACTTTTATATTTTGTAAGATTTTTTGAAAGATTACTTAAAATACACTAAACCGGATATAATTTTTAAAAATACATTTAAACAAAAATATCTGAATTTAGGATTTAGTGATTATTGTTTAAGTTTTAGAATTCTGGAGATGAGATTGAATTTATAAACTTCTATTAATAATTTTTAAACATTTATAAATAATTTAAAATAATATTTTTTATCAAATAATTTAAAATAGTTTACAATTACAAAAATAGTATATAAAGTTAGAATTCTCCCAGACTTATTTGTGTTAGGTTGGAGGCAGGGCCGTGCCTCAGATATATTGGCCCTGAAGCAGAAATATTTTTTTTGCCCATTTCTTCTAAATAAACTGTAAAAATTCTATAAAAAAAAGTTATGGAACGTCGAACCCAGATACGTATAAATATTTTCACTGGTTCTCAAGCATATGCTTTATCAGCTTTTATTCAGGCACAGCCCTGGTGCTGGAGGTGTTAAGTTTGTATGTGGTACTTTTGCCTACTTTTATGTCATGGATTCGAATTTCAACCTATTGATGTGTATGCCTAAGCTGCAATTGTAGGCTACAAAAAAAAAACAAATAGCTTATTACTAATATATAGTAGTCGAAACTAATTGTTAATAAGTAGATTGACACATATTTATAAGATTTCGTATTATTTTTGAATTTTGATGTGGGATTCTTATCATGTTTTCTCCAAATGATTATTTTTTCTTTTTCATCTCAAACTATTCACTTTAAAATTGACAATAATCGAAATCAGATTATTAACCAGAAGTCAGAACTAACTAAATAAACTATAATAACATTAAATTTTGTAGGTTGACCAAAAAACATTAAATATTATAGATTTTTACTTAAAATCAAGAGTGAATTGGCTTAAAATCCAAAAAAATGGTGAAATTAACAAATTATCTATAATGTGACAAAGTTTGTGTCTATCAACGAAGACACCATGGTGTGGAATTTAGAGTATTGATTTAATTAGGGCAAAAGTTGTGTATATAGGATGCAATTTTTCTAAAATCAACTGCTTATAAATAGATTAATTAATTTATTAAGCCTAATCGCATTTTGAATATGAGATCTCAAATAAAAACTAATATATTATTAGAAAATATAATCTATTGATAATAAACAGTCAAGTTCTATAACATTATAGTATAGTACTTTGTGATAGTATCGTTGTTTTTTTTTTGAAAATTACGATAGTATCACTATTGTGTGTCACTATCCGGATGTAAGAACCGACATAAGTGTATGTTATTAACGCAAAACATAACTAGTGACATAGTTTTTTTAGAATGTTTAATTAGGAATTTAACAAGTTATCTTTTACCAAATTCTTTTTATAATGCAGAAACAAAATAATAACGCATGTCCCTGTTTTTTCTAGTAACTGGATATCAACGGACGAAGTCCAACCGATTAATTTTCTGGGAGCATGTTCTTCGGTACCAGGTAGTCGCAGTAGGAATTAAATGTTCATATTGAATGGCCAAACAAACAAATATATCAGAAATGGTAAGTTTCAAATCCAGTACGCTTAGTTCCAAATCCATAGTACACTCGATCACACTTGTGTGGAACCACATATATGTCCCTGTTACAAAAAAAAATAAAAGGAACACATGTTTTTTACCTGAAATGTGCAATGCTCTTAACACAAAAATACATCTTTTGTTAATCTGAAACAAATCCTTAATAATTCAGTTTCAAAAAAAAAAAAAAATCCTTAATAATAAGTTCAAACAGCATGACATAATAATGTTGCCGTTAATTTTCCGGTAATTGTTTGACTCTATGCGAGAACTATATTTTCGGTTTTATCATCTATGATTCGTTTTTTTCGTCCTGTAACTTGTTTTTAAAGGATCATTTTCTCTACATACTTTCTTTAAGAGAAATAAAAACTTTTTCTCTACATATACGTCTACTTGCTTGTGTTTTCCCTATGGCGGCAGAAAAAATGTACTTCTTTTATGTTTTTGGCGGAAAGAAAAATATTTCCTTTTTTTATGGATCTCCTTTTGTGATTCTTGATACGAATCGTAATATATATTATATGCGTATGCAAAAACGTGAATCCACACACACACCCTTACAATTCCCCTTTTACTTGTCATGCCATGTGCCAAAAAAGCGACTGATATGTTTTCTTTTAAAGAAATACTAAAATATCCCTTGGATGACAATAAAGATAAAGATGGTTCTAAGAAGTGACTAAGGAAACATAGACACAATCACAACCCTACATATACGAAGGCCAAACACGTATATAGGCTTTATGAAATTAAATTACAATGTACGGGAACGGAGATCAGTCTCGAATCTCGGCAGTCGGTACACTATTTTGGTAATCCTCATCGAGTTCTTCTCACCGAAAGGTCGAACCATCTTCTGTAGAAATATTTATTTTGCAATACCTCAACTATATAAACAAACAAACAATGCGTATTGTAAATAAGAGAGACAATAACAAGGGATATTTAAGAAGGAAAAAAAAACTATACATGACAAGACAAGACTATATTTCTGTTGGGAAAATTATCCAATATCGATGAGATGAAGATGGTATTAGATAACTAGAAAATTTAAGAAGAAGACTCTTAATATTTAGGAAAGGGTTTACTACAAAGATTTTGTTTTTGGAAACTCTCTCTTACAAATATTTTCTCTCTTTGTTTTTCTTGATTCTTGGATGATTACAAATGGTGCTAAGCACCCCTATTTATACTAGTAAGTGGAGACTACAAGTTAGTTCTACACACTTCATCTTCTACACACTTCATCTTCTACACACTTCATCTTCTACACACTTCATCTTCTACACACTTCATCTTCTACACACTTCATCTTCTACACACTTCATCTTCTACACACTTCATCTTCTACACACTTCATCTTCTACACACTTCATCTTCTACACACTTCATCTTCTACACACTTCATCTTCTACACACTTCATCTTCTACACACTTCATCTTCTACACACTTCATCTTCTACACACTTCATCTTCTACACACTTCATCTTCTACACACTTCATCTTCTACACACTTCATCTTCTACACACTTCATCTTCTACACACTTCATCTTCTACACACTTCATCTTCTACACACTTCATCTTCTACACACTTCATCTTCTACACACTTCATCTTCTACACACTTCATCTTCTACACACTTCATCTTCTACACACTTCATCTTCTACACACTTCATCTTCTACACACTTCCTTTTCTACACACTTCTTCATCCTTCTCCATTTTTCTCTAGATATTTCTTCTTCTTTTTGGGCTTCTTGGGTCTTGGGCTAATGAGGGAAAAACCCAACAAAACGAGACCTGAAGAGAGATGGGCATAGCCATCAAATAGATAGTAAGACTTGCCTTTGGGTTGATTCCAGTATCACAGCTATGATCAAAACCGTAAATATGTAAGACACCAGCCATAACCACCGGAACAATCGACTTCATTACAAGCTCTGGTCTCATCACACCCATCGATGCCATACCAACCCCGCTCCCATACATGAAAAAAGGATAATCCGATGGGATCGGATGAGATCAAAACTAAATCGTGGATGTTAAGGGAATTTGCAGTATCTTGCCTTTGTCAATGACCTAAAGAAAAATTTGAGTTTTGTTTTGAAAAGAATCACCCACGACTGACTGCTTTTCTAATCACTGTCAGGGATTCCTATATGAACCTGAATAAGGTTTTGCAAAATCAAGAAACGATGTAAGATCTCAGGCAAACAGTATGGCTTGATACTATGAATACCTAGGGAAGAATATTTAAACGATTTCTGTCTGAATCAAAAGTCTAAACAAAAACTAAAAGAAGACCCTCCATAAAGGAAACCTAGGTTGCTTCCTTAGACTCTAATTGATGATGTCTACTTCAGCGAATTTGGTATATAGAAGCATAACAATTCTAGGTCCTCTGGCGTCAAATTGTAAACTTGCTCGTCCCAAAACGTGCCCATAAATTCCTACCCTACCTTAACTGCCCGAAACGAAGACGGCGTTTGCGAGGTGTCCCATAGAAGAGATGGCTGCTGAGTGACTACTGTGCATCATCTGTACATATATATATCAGAGAGGTGTGATTTAAGGGTTGTGGTGTTTGAGGATAAAACGATTCGGGGAAATACAATATATACAATGCATATATTGATCAGAGAGGTGTGATTTAAGGGTCGCTTGTTTGATGATGAAACGATTTGAGGAAAGACGGCTAAATAGGAAAAATTTTGATGACGTAAGCTACTCATAGCCAGGGAATTTTGTGTCCGTTAGATCAAAAATAAGGAGCAAATATGACTGTTGGATTTTAAAAAAAATTCCTAAAAAAAATCGGTGACATCATCCATCACCAAATACAGATTTGCTATTATACGTACATGTTAAATATAATATATTACTTAATAGAGTTAGAGTTCTAAGGCCAGGATTATCGGGACGGAAATAGAGGTTTTAGTGGGGTTTTTAGGTGGGGGGGGGGGGCCCACAGATAAGGGTAAAATCGATCCCAGGGAAGCCGAAATAAGGACCGACGTTTGGTGAGCTTTTCAACTGTTTGCGGGCCCCAGTGACACGTGGCGGCCCGCAATTGGTTGATATTTAATTTTTTTTTTTTACTCAGACAAAAAAAAAAAAAATAA
>NC_027748.1:26885990-26895848 GCF_000695525.1 Brassica oleracea var. oleracea | reverse complement strand
CCCCCCCCCCTTCTCTCTTCCTCGCGACCAACCAACCGTCATCAGATCTAACTCTCACCTCCGGCGTCCGGTGGTGCGTACTGCCGCCAGAAGATTCCCTTCTCTCTTTTTTATGCTCCTTTATTAATTTTCTTTATCATATGGTCTCCTCTCTCTCCGTCTTGTCCACTGCTCTGCTCCTAGGGTCTCTCTGGTGCTATCTTCGCACGTGAGAAGCTCCGGCGTCGGTGTAGTACAGCTTGGTGGTGGAGTCGCGACACGAGGTTGGAGAGTCTGTGTATGGTGGAGTCGGCTCTTAGGGCTTTGCAAGGAGTTCCTTAAGATCCTTCGATGAAGTGGCACGTATAGGAGGTCAATTGGCTCACCGTTCTCGATCTGCACTGCAGCTTTGGTCTCTGGTGCAAAGGCAGAGACGTCGTCTATGGCGTGTTCGGTGCGATGCTGAGATGCTCCTCTCGATCTCCTTCCCTCCTCTCGGCTGTTCGTATTCAGACATCCAGTGGAGCTATGTCGACATGGTTCTCTTGGGTTTTTTCTCCGGTTCGTTAATTGATTGGGATTGTGCCAGTGATTCAAATTTCGGACAGCTAAAGTTCACCTGTCTCCGGTTCTCTGGAAATGGGCGATTGTCAAGGCTTTAGGAGGCTTCTTGTGGTCTGCGGAACTTCCTCTTCATTGGTGGTGCAATCTGGTTCAACGACACATCCAAGTATCGTGGGTGCTTTGTACTTGCGGTAGTGTTGTTTAACTTATGCTTTGGCAGGTCTTGGAGCTTTTCTGGTACGTTTGGTTTCTGCTGTCCGTGTCCACATTTTTTCTTTCGCTTTTGGATTTGAGGTCTTCATCAGTCTTGGGTCCCCGAGCGGTCTTAGGCGTGTAGAAGATTGGCGGTTCATGAGCGATTTTCATCTCGGTTTGTTCTCATAAACCCCTCTCCTACATTGCTTGCGTGCTAATGGCGGTGACGGTTATAAGTTTCGAGAAGTTCATCGGGAGTTAGCTACTCCAGAGGCGTGACGGGAATTCCCGGCATCCTAGGCAAACAGGTGAACCTCATGTTCTTGAGATCAACGCCAATGGTTGAGAGCATCATTCGATTCCTAAAGATTTTAAAATCAACTTAGCGGAATATACCGGGCTTAGTGGGTGTGCGAAGCTAGGTTGTACTATATTGATTTAGGAGATTTTGTTTTGCACGAAGTTGTAACCCAAACTTGAATGCCCAATTTTCCAGGATAATTTTAATATAATTCTTTTTAAAAAAAGTTAAGAGTTTTAATCAAAATATATCTATAAATTCAAATAATTTGAAGAAACTTCAGATAATTTTTTTTGTCTTATAGCTACACTTTCATATTTTGATAAAGATAAAAATCATATAAGCTGCAATCAAATATAATATTATGTCATTATAACAAACTATAAATTAGCTATTTAAAATAAACTAACACATGATAGAACATTTAACTACATATTCTACATGAAGATATTATTTTAAAGACTATCTTAAGCAAAATATTGAATATAATATAATACAAAAATTTATTAAAAATATGTTCTTAGAATTATGTTCTAATCTTATTTCTACTTATTTAATTACTTATATATGTGCTAAAGAACAGTACATGTTATATTTATAATATATAAAATTAACCTAACAACACATACATATGTAACTTAGTTCATTGGTACTTTTGTTTGAGAATTAGGATGATCTTAAAGTTTTGATTAATACAGTGATGTCCAATTCGTTATATTTTTTTAGAAAGATTGAAGCAACAATAGTTAAATTACGAAGAATATATAGTATTTATCTATGATAAATTTTACACTAACTAAAACCTTTTACAAATTGATTGATGTATATTATGCTCCATATCCTATAAGAAGTATGACTTTAAAGATGGGTCGAGCAAAATATTTAGATTTCTATATTAGTGCTTATTTTTAATTATTTAATTAAGTTCAAATAATAGAATAAATTTAAATTAATGACTACTAGATAATGAAAAATAAGCAAAAATATCTAAAATTATGGAGTATAACGAGAAGTAATATTATTATATAAAGTAGAGTTTGCTCTCTGCTCCTTGTGACACATCACTAAATAGATCGAGTAGAGAGTGACACATGGGAAGTTAAGTTTTTAATCGCTGAGTTCCTAAAGAGATGTCTGCTTATTGGGCTTTACTGGGCTACTAATATAATTAACCGAAACCCAATTTTTTAACCGTGGAAGAAGGAGCCACGGCTGTTGTTGGTGTGGCCGAAAAAACGTGACGGTGATCTACAAACCGCGACGGTGGTGGCGGCTGACAAAACGCGACGGTTGTAGTAGTCGACACAACGCGACGGGTGCTGGCCGTTGTCGACAAAACGAGATGGTAGTGGTGGCCGAAAAAAGCGACAGTGATGGTGGTAGTCGACAAAACGCGATTGCAGTGGATCTTCGATGGTGTTAGTGAAATTGGAGAGGCAGTCAGCCACAGTAGTTGTGTGATCAACATCAGATCTTTTTCAAAAGGGCTAGATCTGGAAAAAAATTGATCTCAATAAAAGAAAATGGGAGAAGAAGGGAACAAGGAGATGAGATGCAAATGAGGTAGAGAGAAGATTGAGCCCATGAAAAGAATAAAATAAGACTAAAAAGAAAAAAAAAAGGAAGGCTGATTTAATAAGATTAAGAAAAGATTCGATTTTGAAGGAAATATATTATGACTGATTTTTTTAATGAAATTTTATTCTGAGTGATGAAAAATAAGTAATAGCAATTAGGAAGGAATGATAAATTATAAAAATTTAAAGAATAAAAAAAATTGCAGGAGAAGATTAAAAAAATGGAGAAGAAACTAATAGAAATAAGGAATATCGTTCAAAAGAACAAATCAATCGAGACAACATATTTATGACTGATATTTTTGATAAAAACTAAATTTCTCTAATGACCTTCTCACACAGCTGAATCTGATAATAACGGCTACATCAATATATTTGTTTCAAAAATAAGTTTAATTTATACAACGATTTCGTGGAGATGTTGGCCAAATATTAGGGTTCTTGGTGCCTATTCGTAGCTGTCACTAATCATGGTATGATGAACATAGTCTTTTAGTTTGTGATATGTATATGTTATCTTATTCCTTTTGCATTTTGCATTGCAGAACCAACATAATAAAATGAGAAAGTGGCTCTAGAAGTTAAAGTTTTCTCACTTTCCAATTTTAATATTGTCTTATCTTGACTAGATTTGCATTACTATCTTATTCTCATTTAATATAACATTCTAATTTTAATAAAAAATGCAACTTCAAATAATCACTACTTCAATTCCATTAGCATGTAGACATGCCTATGATCTCAAAATAAAAAATAAATATTTTTATATCATACACAAAACCCACAATTCAATCCTTCTGAACCCAAATAATGCAAACTACAGATAACAAACCAAATATGGAATCAAAATTTTGTAAAAAGAAACAATATGAAAACCATTTGAAGCACTCACGACATATCAGTGCCACAACTCTTTAATAAAAAAATAATTATTGCAAATAAGCAAAATATATTTTATCACATATAATCTCTCCTCACCTATAACTTTTTAAAAGATAACAATCATTATCATATACATCTTTTGCAAATGCAAACCAAAAACACAACTCACAAAATCATACAAAAAATAATAATATAAATCATAAGTAAAGTATATCCCGCCTGTAGGACGGGCCGGCCCTAGTATATAAATAAATAAATCTACCAATGTTTTGAAAATGTTTACGGAATCATACAAGTTTTAAAATGTTCATCTTTTTTCTTTGCAAGTTATTTTTTGTATGTTTTTCATACGACATGTAATCGAGTAATGTGTTGGTATCGGTAGAACATAAACATGATTCTTTGTGTTTACACATATTAGTAAAATTTAAAAATGTAATTCTTTTTAACTAAACACTAATAAATTCAAAATAATAAACTATATATGCTATCGATGAGCTTATATTAATAAAATCCAAAATATATAACCTTTTTAAATACAAAAAAATATAGATATAATCCTTTCATGACATATATACTATTAATAAAATAGTACCAAATATTTATATAGATGATATTATTATACTTTTCTTAAAATGTCTATTATCTTATATATAAATATTATTAAAAATATTTATTAAAATCAATGACTCACCTAAAATCATTGAAAATTCTTTTTATATAGTAGTAAATAAGATAGTATCAAATATTTGTGTATATGAAATATTGTAATTATCATGTTTCCAAAAGTGGTTATTAATAAATTATATAAATATTATTAAAATATTTATTGAATACATTGACTAAGCCTGAAATCATGGAGAACATGAAAAAATGAGCAAAATCACATCTCTAATCGGTTCATAGTGGTGGGAAAAATACCCATAGATTTTGGTTCGGTATGTTATTCATTTCAATTCGATCCAAAATTTTTAGATATCCATATCTTAACTAATCAAAGAAAATATTAAAAATTCATTAACGTCAAAGACGGAGCAAATCACAAATATTAATATTTTTAAAAACGTATATCCGATCCGTTATATACATATATATATATATATATATATATATATATAACTTTATAGAATTTTTATTCGCTAAATTATTTATTTAGTTAATAAAATTTTAAAATCTTTTAATGAAATATTATTATTTTTATTCAGATTTTCTTTTTTCTTTTTAAATATTTTTTATGGATCAGATACCCGTTAAAAATACAGATTTTTCCGGAGAACACTAGATATCCATAAAGTGACGGATCCAATCAAATCAGAAAATTGATTATCCGTGCGGAACGGAGCGGATCACGCATATCATTAAGGTTCCGGATATCCGTTGTGTGCGCACTCCGACGGTTCAGCTTGGTTAAGGCGTTATTTGAGTAAGGACTATTGTGGGTTGTCTAACTAAAACCACATTTTATGGTTTAGTAAATTTTTTTTTTGGTAAGTGAATATATAATTCAATTAGGTTTGATAACATTTTCTTTAGTACTAAAATATTTTTTAATAAAATTGGTTGTCTGTAGTTTAAAAAAATGTTTTATTAGTATTTATCTTCAAAAATGCATTTTATCACCCTATCAAAATTATTTTTTTCTGTGGTTTTTGTTAATTAATTATTAAGGAAATGCTAAAATCTGGAATAAATTATTTGGAATGCATCATTCCATAGAGTTCCAAAAAGTATTTACTAGTTACAAGGAAATGTTTTTAAATCAATTCCACATATTCCATTTTAGGAATGAAACTTAAAAACAAATCCTTTTTAAAATCCTATTTCATTGTACCATATTAAAAATGTTTGTGAATGTATGGAATGATTGGAATTTCAGTTCCACTAACAATTTCAGTTCCAATTCCATTTTATTTATCATTCCATTTTTTTTTATTCCACATATAATCGTTTTTTTTATTCCACATATAATCGTTCTTTTTATTCCATGTATTTAGGATTAACCAGTTACATGCTAAGAGAAGCTCAAAACTTTGTAGTTTTTGTTCCGGCTTGAAATACTATCTATTCTAATATCCTTTGTCTCGTCAGGTTTAGGCTGTTTGTACGACTTTAGGGCTTTTCTTTAGTAGGTTTTGTGGAGTCTATGCTTGAAAATATCCATCTAATTGTTGAAGTGAGAAAAATGAAAACGAAATATCCCAGTAAAAGGAAAAAAAGAGAGAGATGAGAGAAAATTAGAGGCGAAACCATGAAACAAAGAAGAAGATGATGCAACACAAGCGGCATCAAAATAACAATCATTCGAGGATAGAGTAGGTCATGGACGAACCAAAAGTGGAATGAAGAGGAAGGTGTCAGCTCAAGAAATTGGAGTTTGATGTGTTACTGCAATGACACAGAAAAAGTGTTGATTGATATGGTTTTCTGGAGTTTGGTTCGTGTATGTCCAGAATGTGAAGTCCAACATATTTTTGTTATGTTACACATGGACGGAGATGTGTAACACATATGCGCAGACAAAATGAACTAAGAAGCGTGTGACGTGTAGAGTTTTCATCAGCTGATCTTCTTTGGATGTGATTAACAAACTAGAAGATCCTCACATCACAAATTAGAAGATTTGGTGATGCTGACTTTTAGGAAAATATATATTGCACAATAGGAAAAAAATTGTGTCCATATATATGTAAGTATAGATTTAGGATTATGTTAAGCTTTTAACCTTGTATTTTCACAAAAACACAACATGAGTTTTGGGGGTTTAGAGGTGAGTACTTATGTAAGATGAAACCTTAGTGCCTAAACCTAAGGATAGGTGGACTGATTCAGATTAGGATGCATTAATAATTAATATTTTTGGTACATTAATTATTAATTTTATGGTTAGTTTAATGAGAAATATAATATATGTCTAGATGAACCAACATATTTTCTAACAGCTTTAAAAATCATTCTAGTGATTACACATAACATAGCTAAAACGTTGAAATGCTTCTCAAATAATATATAAAAAATAGTCAAATTAATTTTTTTTTGTAAATAACTAGGTAATAATCAAAGTTTCAAAATAGAAAAATTCATTTATTTGTTGTGTCTCATAATTTTAATTTATTTTTAACAAACTAAAATTAAAACGGAATAATAAATCTTTTAATATGTCTTGCACTTCCAAATTTAGTTTTTTATATAATTTTAATGTGTTTGTCAAGCAATTTCCGTATTTGATTAATATATATATTGTATGATTTCTGCTTAAAAATCTATAACCGTGAAAATATCAACTATAACACGTTCCACTATACTATAAAATAATACAAATATTAGTTAATTTTATTGACATATAACACTAACATGAGCCCTTTTGAAAAAAAAAAAAAAAAACCTTAGCTATATTGATGGTTTTATTACATGAGCCCTTTTGTAATCTTTGATGGTTTTATTCAGCCTTAGCTATATGATACATTGGATTTTGTCATTTTGCTAATATAATGCCAACACATCTTAAAATATAATATAAAAACCTAATTCTTATTCAAGCTTCAAAATAAAGATCGTCACTTTATAGTAAGTATCAAGTGTCAACTATATTCTTAAATTCTTACTAGAGGTTGACCCGCGCGCCCGCGCGGATGTTTTGTTTTTGGAATCGTTTATATCTGATTTATATGAGAAATTGATGCTATTTTAATTTGATTTTTTTTATCGTGTGACTTATGACGTTATTATTCTCATTCGACATAGTTAATAAATAATGAATATCAGTATACTCTTGCAACCTTTGCTGCAAAAATTTCTTAATTTAGAATAATTAAATAGAAAAATCTCCTTGAAATATTTAAAAAATTGTGTATATGTTGCATTATTTTAAAATTTATTTAGTAATCTTATAATTTCATCATTTTATGAATTATACTTTATACTACATTTAAAATTTTTATTTTTATTTAAATTATTTAACATATTTTATTAAGTTCAAACTTTAAATTTTTATAATGTTTAAAGTTATTTAAAATATTTTGTCCAAAAATAAATTTAAATACATAATTATTATTATTAATCTTATTTTAAAAACTCGGAGTCTTATAGAAACTTTAAACTAATAATAAAATATAAATAGGTATAAAAATGGTTATTTTTTAGGATCCTTATGATTTAGGTTTCAAAAACTTTATATCAGCTACAACACATATTTTTATAAAGTACAAATTTATAAGAAAATATTATAAACAAAAGTATGAAACTTTTTTTTGAACAACTACGAAACTAATGTATAAATTTTAAAAATACACATAACTCATGATATGTGTCAAACTCTAGAGCAAACTTCTAGTAAGAGTTAGTTAAGAATATCTCCAAACCGGCGGACTCTTTGGTTTTACCGTTCCTCTATACCACGTTCAAATCTTGGACTCTCAGATAGGGGAGGGTTTATCTCCAGAGTCGTGTGTTGCAGTCTGATTGAAAGTAAAGGCCATATATTAGAGAAACTTAAGGCGTAGTGGGAAACAATGTCCAGAGATAAAAAAAACAAAATCCAGGGAAACATGTTTATCAGGGGCATCAAAGAAACAATCTCCATCTTCATCTTCCCCACGAGTACCCATCTCTGTTTGACATAAAGGAATTGATAAGAAAATTAAAAGAAATCAACTTTGGTTAATCACAGAAGTGTTAACCGCCATGGAGGTTTCCCATGCGCATGATCAAGATATCATATGAAAATCGGTGGAAGTCACAGATATTCAATTTGTTAATGTTGTTGTCACTCTCCTCCCAATCGAGACAATGTTTCTCAGAGTAAAAAAATAGGCTATGAAACTGAGAGTACAGAAAACTCACTTCCAGATTCAAAATCCTAATTTGAATTTATGTAAAAGAAATTGAAAGATGAATCGATTTCCATATGGTTGCTCTTCATGTTCACTGGTCATGGAGTTTTGGGTTGAAGTTCTGAAGACGACGACAGCTTTGTAAAAAAATTTGTTTAACCAATATGTTTAATTCGATGATTAGGTTAAAATTCCAATGATTAAAAAATTGTCGATTGTAGCTAGTTTAGTAATTAGCTAAAACTAATGTGTTTTAATCAGTGGCATTAGATAGTAATTATTTAGAAAAACTTGTACTAAAACAGTTTAGATAAGAGTTACAAGATGTTTTTTTTAGCTTTCCACATGGGATGAGAACATAAGGATTAGAGATTATCTCTAACTCCCTAACAGATATCGAAAAGCAAACATCAGTAGTATCATAGGCTGAGAATGGGGAGCTTAAAAAACAGTGGGAGATACACAAGTGGTGGCCGCCCGCTTTTTTTATCCATTCACAAACAAAACTTGCAAAGATAAAAATGATGGGTGAAACACAAGTGGTCCAATATTATTTTGTCTTTTAGCCAAATAGATGGAGGAACCATCATTATCAGATAAAGGGAGTGGGTTGAGTGGAGCATAGCATGAGTTTACTCACACGATTCAAGATTCAAGATATAACAAAAAAATAATATTTTTTTTCTATAAATACACTGCTCTAATACATGTAACATTTGCATATCATACAAAAAATAGTCTTTACTTCTATCGCTAGAGTTCTATCACCGCAAAGCTTATTGCGTAAAGTCTCTTCTCCAAAGATCAAAGATCATAAGGTTTATCCTCCAAAGTTTATGAGGTATATATTCATATTATATTATTTATGTGTACTTGTAATTAGTTATATTTATAGAAAAGAACATTAGTTGCATATTTATTGGTAGCAAAGTTTTACAGTAATATTTATAATTTAAAATAGAAATAATTAAGTAAGTTAATTATAATTATATGATAAAAGACTATTAAGGTTTATTCATTACTACATTGCTAGTGTAATATACTCAACCATATAATAACATTAGATTTTATATTTTATGGTGATTCTTGTTTAAAATTTGTTATAAATTTATTTATAGTTGTGTTACGTATAGAATCTAAGCATTTCAAAATAATGAATTAACGAGATTCAATTAACAAAATCTGATTTGTACATATTAATAAAAAGAACTAATAAAAATGATTGTCTTAAACGTTAGGCCATTTATTTTCTTTTTGGAAATTTGTTTTACAATTGCCCTCAACATAGTTGTAATAACATAGTAACTATTATATTTAAATCAATTAAAACTGTTGTCCAAAATAAAAGCAATTAAAATCTGACTTTATAATCTGACCATTAAAGATCAATTTTTTAAAGAAATTTAAAATATTATATTGTCAATAAAATTTCAAAATACACGTGAAGAAATGATAGTTTTTAGTTTTGATTTAAAAATTATATGTACGAATGATTCATAGTAATGTTAGTATAATAACTTTTTATTTTAAT
>NC_027748.1:26882950-26885224 GCF_000695525.1 Brassica oleracea var. oleracea | reverse complement strand
AGTTACTTGCTTGTGACTATATCCACACTCCAACACGGCAAGAACTCCATAGGATTCCCGAAAGACTTATGGATGGAAAATATTGGCCATTTTTTAGTGGATTTGTTGGAGCGATGGACGGGGTTCATGTGTGTGCGAAGGTCAAGCCAGAGTTACAAGGAATGTATTGGAATCGACATGATAGAACATCATTTAATATCATGGCCATTTGTGATATAAATATGTTGTTCACATATGTTTGGAATGGAGCCCCAGGATCTTGTCATGATACATCAGTTCTTACGATGGCGCAAAACAATGATCCTGAATTTCCGTTACCACCACCGGATAAGTATTATGTTGTTGACTCTGGCTATCCAAATAAACAAGGTTTTCTTGCTCCATATAGATCTTCACGAAACATGGTCGTTCGATATCATATGTCACAATTCGAAAATGCTCCTCCTCCTCAGAACAAGCAGGAATTTTTTAATCGTTGGCATGCATCTCTGCGTTCAGTTATTGAAAGGACATTTGGAGTTGGAAAAAGAAATGGAGGATTCTTTGTAATTTTCCAAGATATAATATTGAAGTGCAAAAAAGAGTGGTATTGACTACAATGGGTCTGCATAATTTTATTAGAATTTCGAATTTTGTGGATGATGATTTTGCAGAAATAATAGGACAAACACATATTGGAAACACCGAAGCAGATATTGATACAAATGAGATGAAAACACCAGATATAGCTAACGGGGATTTGATGAATAATATCAGAGAACAAATTGCAAATTTACTATGGGCAAATAAAAATACTATGTGATATGTTTTACAAATGTTGTATTTAAATTTATGTTATTATTTTATAATATATTATGTATTTGTTGCATTAATTTTCTTAATAAAAGACAATATCTGAAAATTAAATAAATTTTTTTACATTTCAAATTATAATTTGAACCACCTTTTATCCGCTTTCACCATTCAAACAAATATTTTAAACCATTAGATCCGCTTGATCCGCTCTTGTTCCGCTAGATCCGCTAGATCCACTCTCGTTCTACTAAATCAACGCTTGATCCGCTTTTTCCATTCGAAGCTATAAAGTCAAACATTCCAATATCACATTTACATCTCAACCTCTCTCTTGTCCAGATTATTTTCGGCGCCTTCGAGAACATCCACACATTACCAAAACCATATCAAATCAGATTTATTATCAAACAACAAAGTCACAGGTGTTATAAAAAGAACTGATATTTTATTGTATCGCTGGAATTTAAATAAGGGCGAAATTTTATACCCGTAGAATTTTTAACACTGATATAGAAAGAGAGAATTTGTTATTATAGAGAGAGAAGAGATTGAGGTGTGATTTATAAACGATCGAATCGATCGTTTATATAGAAGTTAAAAAGTAGGATTCACTGTGCAAATAGTGCAGCGGGCCCCACATCTTTTTATTTTCAACAATTGCGGTGGCTGCTTTCGTAACACTCCCCCTTGGGGACCGGTGTCACTATCCATTCTTGCTTAACGTCTTTGTTGCCTCGTTAAAAACCTTTCCAGGAAAACCCAATGGGAAAAACCATAGTAAGGTAAAATGAGTACAACCACGTAAGCTCCCCCTCGAATAAGCAGTCATATATCCTTCTGATGGCGCATTCCAATGTTGTGAATGTGTTTTCTGAATACCGAGGTAGGGAGTGATTTTGTGAAGAGGTCGGCTGCATTGTCGCATGATCGAACATATCTTACTTCAATCTATTTATTCTTCTCGAGCTCTTGAGTGTATGAGAAGAACTTCGGAGGTATATGTTTGGTTCTATCGCTTTTGATATATCCTTCCTTCGTTTGAGCAACACATGCCGCGTTATCTTCATATAAAATAGTTGGCTCCGTATTTTCGTCAATCCCACTGCTTGAACAGATGTGTCAGCTTATTGATCTTAGCCATACACATTCTCTACTTGCTTCATGGAGTGCAATGATCTCAGCGTGATTTGAAGAAGTAGCAACAAGTGTCTGCTTCTAAGAACGCCAAGATATGGCGGTGCCTCCAATTGTAAAAACATATCCTGTCTGGGATCGAGCTTTGTGTGGATCTGACAAATAACCTGCATCTGCAAAACCAATCATTTGACCTTTTGAACTTTTAGGATAAAACAAGCCTAAATCAGTTGTTCCTTGAAGGTAACGAAAGACATGTTTAATTCCATTCCAATGTCTTCGCGTAGGAGACGAACTGAATCTCGCTAAAAGATTAATGGCAAAAGATATGTCAGGTCGAGTACA
>NC_027748.1:26836253-26879619 GCF_000695525.1 Brassica oleracea var. oleracea | reverse complement strand
GGCTCGGCCGACCAATTAATAATAAACAGAATATAAGGCGGCTCGGCCGACCAAAAAATAATAAACAGGATATAAGGCGGCTCGGCCGACCAATAAATAAATTAAATTACTAGTAAATAATATAGGCGGTATTCCGGCCATTATAACATGATATAAATAATAGTAGAGGCGGTATACCAACCATTATAACAGGGTATAAATGATACAAATAAATTTTACCGAATCGTAGAGTGATCGTGCTGATAACGTGTTATAAAAAGAACTGATATTTTATTGTATCGCAGGAATTTAAATAAGGACGAAATTTTATACCCGTAGAATTTTTAACACTGATATAGAAAGAGAGAATTTGTTATTATAGAGAGAGAAGAGATTGAGGTGTGATTTATAAACGATAGAATCGATCATAAGTTAAAAAGTAAGATTTACTGTACAAATAGTGCAGCAGGCCCCACATCTTTTTATTTTCAACAATTGCGGTTGCTGCTTTCGCTTTCGTAACAACAGGTTGGTTATAGAACACTAGCAAGAATTATTTGGGTAGGTTTTAAAAAAAGCAGTATGAATGAATATAAACATATTTTATGATTAGATAATGCAATGGATTAATAAGAAGACATAAAAGAAGTCAACGCGTAGCCGAAGTTATAGATGAAAGAAGTGAAACATGGTAAAACATCTTTTACTAATCACACAAAAGACCTGGTCGTGGTCAGACACACGTCCGCGTTACGTAAATGAGAAATTAACCTCGTCTAGGCCCCCGCGTCAAGGGCGACCCAAAGCAGCCACGCTTTTGACATTGGACCTCATCTCACGAAAAAAAGTTTTTTTTCTTTTTTTTTTCTTTTCTTTTTGGAAAAAGAGAAATCTTTTTTTTGATCAAAGAGAAATCATAAATGTGTAAAATCATGAAAATGGTCAAGACGCTCTCATTCTTGGTTGTCAAAATCCTCAAGAACCTTGTGAGTTGTTATAAGCTCCGCTCCGGTAAAAAAGAGCCGGGATGTCTTTCCTTTTCCGGAAGAACGGGAGTAGTTCACGGCGGCGAATCAAAGACAAACTTCGAGGTCGGAACTCAGATCGCGGGAAGAGAGGAGAAGAAGAAGAGAGAGACAGATACGATTCGTTACCTGCACCGCCTTCTCCTTGGGGGTTTCTCTTCCCGGAGGATTTCGAGCGAATAGATGGTAATCTAAAGGCAGTTATTGAAGATGAAGAAGGATTAGATGTGATTTACT
The DNA here is from genome assembly GCF_000695525.1 of Brassica oleracea var. oleracea. NCBI lineage: Eukaryota > Viridiplantae > Streptophyta > Magnoliopsida > Brassicales > Brassicaceae > Brassica > Brassica oleracea. The sequence goes on along the minus strand of NC_027748.1, from coordinate 26,878,378 downwards.
GGAAGAAGCTTCTCGAGCTTGAAAATAGCGGGAAAACTCCTAAACCTAGGAGAGGAGGTAAATCCGATGGTGATGGTGAAGGTGAAGAAGAAGAAGGATTCTACAGAGGATCGGGCACTAATCCCAAGGGAGATGCGTTTTCGTTTCATGTGAAGAAGTCTCAGTCTCCTTTATCTTCAGGTGGAGAAGTTGGAGATCAGAGTAATAACACTAGTGTTGATGGAGGGAGATACTCCTACACTTCTTCTTCTACAGGCGGATTTAGTGATTATGGAAAGCAATCTCAATCCAAATTTCAAGCTCCTGGCGGCCGTCGTTATCCGTCACTTCCGCTTCCTCCGGGTCAATTAGGGGTGGCAACTGCTTCGTCTTCGACTATGCCACCGCCCCTTACAGTCAATCACGGCTCATTTTCCTCTTCTCCGTCTATTCAAACTGGTGGTGGTGGTGGTAGCGGTCTTTCGCCTGCAATTCCCCTTCCTCCGGGTCAATTCCCGCCAGCAATTGGGTCTTCCTCTATATCGCCGCTGCCTCTTACAGTCAACCAAACCGTACCACCTCCTCCTCCGGGTAAGAAGGCACCTGGGCCGCCGCCACCACCTCCAGTGTCCAAAACCGGGCCACCTAAACCACCATGTAATGGGAAACGACCGACCAAGGCAGCTGAGGGTTCTTCTGCCATAAGCAAAGATGATCCAGCGCAGCCAAAGCTCAAGCCTTTACATTGGGATAAGGTTAATCCTGATGCAAGTCACTCAATGGTTTGGCATAGGATCGATGGTGGCTCTTTCAAGTAAGCATATCGTCACAGTCCCTAATGTCTATATACAATCTAGAATGTGATTTTTCTTGAATGATACTGACTTTGTTTTTATTTTCTTGGGTTAGCTTTGATGGTGACCTCATGGAGGCTCTGTTTGGATACGTTGGCGCTCGAAAACCAAGTGAAGCTAACAGTGTACCACAGAAACCGACTGTGTCAACCACGCAGACTTACATTCTTGATCCTAGGAAATCTCAGAACAAAGCAATTGTACTTAAATCTTTGGGAATGACCAAGGAAGAGATCATTGACTTGTTAACACAAGGCCATGATGCTGATACTGATACCCTTGAGAAGCTTTCCGGAATAGCTCCAACGCCAGAAGAACAGACAGAGATCATAGAGTTCAGTGGCGACCCCACGAAACTTGCTGATGCAGAATCTCTACTCTTTCACATCTTACGAGCAGTTCCTTCAGCGTTTAACAGGTTCAACGTCATGCTCTTCAAGATCAACTACGGCTCAGAGGTTTCTCAACAAAAGGGATCTTTACAAACACTTGAATCTGCATGCAACGAGTTACGTGCTCGTGGGTTGTTCATGAAACTTCTAGAGGCGATCTTGAAAGCAGGTAACAGAATGAACGCTGGAACAGCTCGAGGAAATGCTCAGGCTTTCAATTTGACAGCTCTAAGAAAACTGTCAGATGTGAAGAGTGTTGATGGGAAAACTAGTTTGCTTCACTTCGTTGTTGAAGAAGTTGTAAGATCCGAGGGAAAACGAGCTGCGATGAGTAAGATCTCCGGTTGTGATATTGCAGATGCATCTAGAGAAGAACAAGAGATTGAATTCATAAAGCTAGGTTTGCCAATTATTGGTGGCCTTAGTTCAGAGTTCACCAATGTGAAGAAAGCAGCAGGAATCGACTATGACTCTTTTCTAGCCACGACCTTGGCTTTAGGGACCCGGTTGAAAGAAACAAAAAGGCTACTAGACCAAAGCAAAGGGAAAGAAGATGGGTGTTTGACAAAGCTAAGATCTTTCTTTGAATCTGCAGAGGAAGAACTGAGAGTTATTACAGAGGAACAGCTCAGGATCATGGACTTGGTGAAAAAAACAACGAATTATTACCAAGCTGGTGGTGCATTGAAAGAGAGGAACCTGTTTCAGCTGTTTGTTATAATCCGTGATTTCTTAGGGATGGTTGATACCGCATGTAGTGAGATCGCAAGGAATCAACGGAAGCAGAGACCAGCAGCAACGGTGGCAGGAGCATCGCCTTCAACAGCAGCAACAACACCGAGCGCTGCTGCACCACAAAGAAACGCTGTTAGATTTCCGATTCTGCCTCCAAATTTCATGTCAGAGCATTCAAGGTACAGTTCAAGTGACTCAGACTCAGATTCTTGATAACAAAAAGAAAGATTCTTTGCTTTTGTTATATGTATATACATGTTAGGGAAGCATGTTGGTTTCAAAAATGAAAAAGATTCTTTGGGTTATTTGAAAATGGTTCTTATGATTTTAATTGTTTTGTTGTTGATTCTTTTTTGGAAGACGAAGATTAGTGACAATTGGTCTTTGTATGTATTTCACTTTTAAAAACTCTATTTTTGGAGTGCAGCAAATAGCGATGATGACATCCTCCAAGTGTGTTTGGAAATGAAACATCTGATAGAACAAGGGACTCTATTAAAACTTGTTTCAGATTTTTCGTCTGTATCGAGAACAATCAGAAGCAAATTTAAATACACACACACAAAGGTTCACAAGAATCACATGATGTATGTAAGAGATACTTGGAAATTAAAACTCGCAAAGGGGGCCTTGAACAGAGCACAAAACACTCTGCCCAAAAAAAACATTTTTATTTCATGGCTTCCTATCAAACCACGTGACGGTTTAACGAACAAGAGCTTCATGGAAGTGCAGCTTTGACTTCTTTTCTGTCAGCTCCAAATGACTACCAACAGAAAGATTAAAAAAAAAAAGTTAACAAGGAAGTTCACTGAATGTAATGGAGAACTGAAATGGCAGAATGTGTAACTTAGCAAGTACCTCGGTGCCAAATCCCTTCACATACACATTGGTAAAAAGCTCAGAAGGCTCTGGCATTGGGCAATCCTGAAAGACATTTGACCGTAAGTTTCTCATCCTTAGCTTTGAAGATCAAATGTGCCGGTTATTATTTACCTTAGCTTTGGCAATAGCGTCATCTACTTCTTTCCTAATTTCCTTCTCCATGTCCTGCAAGAAACAACATTTTTCATAAACCGGGTATGTCTGGCTGGTGGAGAACGAAGATCCTAAAGATAAAATACCTTAAGCTCCTTCTCGGTTGCTAGGTCATGAGATAGTACCAGCTTTTTTATTCTCTCAATTGGATCTCTTTCCTGAGGTCATATAAATAAGCACACAGACGTTGAGATTTCACAATGACCAAGTCCTCGGCCAATTAACTGTAACTAAAAGAGACTAACGAACCTGTCTCACACCAGATATCTCATCTCGTGTACGGTATGTGCTCCCAGGGTCGGACATAGAGTGACCGTGGTACCTGTACGTGTCCATCTCAAGAATCTGTATACAAGAAACGATGAATCAAGTAACTCATTTGATAGAGGAGAAAAGGAAGCCCTAGAAAATTTGGCAAGGCAAAGCTACTACTATTTTATATCCGTAAGTGCAGGTTCTATCATGTTCACTGATAAAAAACCAGTGAGTCATTTCTTCGTAGATAAAAATCAAGAATTGTACAGATACTAACAAATAACAAACCAACTTGTCTCCCCCATCAATATTCAGATATTGAAATTTAGTTCCTAGTACCCAAAGAGGAACTGTCAACTAGAAAATGCAAAAGGAAAGAAAAGAAACTTCCTCCTACGATGCAACGTCCCAAAATAAAAGCTAGATTAGATACTGTTCAAACCCAATTCACAAAACGTGACAGACGACAAAGGGAAAAAAAAAAACAGAAAATGTGAGACGAGCTTACTATCGGTCCATTCTTCAAGGCATGTTCCTTAGCAAATTTGCAAGCTTGTTTGACAGCAAACGCATCCATACCATCTACCTGCTCATACAAAAAAATCCAAACCAGAACCCAATCAAACTCAAAAACAAAGTTGATAACAGAAGCAGAATACAAGACAACAAATGCATTTCAGCTTTAAACTAATAGGACAATGAATGAAAACTGTATAGTAGGAAGCTGCTAATACTTGCAACATCCTATTTTCTACATGGAAACTAAGCAATTCATGTGAAATCAGGAAACGACACTAATCCATCCGCCAATTCACACAGAGGCCAAGCAAAATTAAAGCTACATAAGAGTCACAATAAATCCTTCCAAAAAACTCTGTAGTATATATAATGCAAATGAAAATCAATTACTTATCAGTAAACCAGAAGTAGTAGAAAAGAGGAGCTTGTAATAAGAACCTATTGTCTTACTTGGAAGTTCAAAGATTTATATGTAAAAATACTTCATTATACACTTGTAAGGTAATAATTGAATCTTAACAAGCTACACATTGTTAGTTGTTACAGAGAAGATTCAAAGAGCTAACCTTCAAACCAGGAACATAATCACCACGCTTATAGTAAGATGGGCTCTTGGCAGCTCTCCACTCAGCAGTTCCCATCCCATCTACACGTATAATAACATCATAAGAAACCTAACAGAAGATCATAAAAACAAACAAAGAAGAGACGCTAACAGTGATTGTTCTCGCAGACGAGAATGGAAGGCAAATCCCAAAGAGCAGAGATATTCAAAGCTTCAAAAAGCTGCCCTTGATTCGCAGCACCATCGCCATACATAGCGAACGTCACAGCCTCCTCCTTGGAATACTTCTGCGCGAAAGCAATCCCACACCCTAACGGAACCTGAGCACCGACAATCCCATGCCCACCGTAAAACGACGAATCCTTCTTATAGAAATGCATCGATCCACCTTTCCCTTTCGAGCAACCGTCTTGCCTCCCCATAAGCTCCGCGAACACCTCGTACAGCGACCCCCCTCGGCCTAGGAAGATGCAGTGATCGCGGTACGCCGTGATGATCGCGTCCTTCTTCGTGATCGCAGCCTCCATCCCGATGGCCACGGCTTCCTGGCCGTCGTAGAGGTGGCAGAACCCTCGGATTAGCTTCGCTTTGTAAAGGGAATCGGCGGCGATCTCCATGCGCCGCATCAGAGCCATGGTGCGGAAGAAGGAGAGGAGCTCTTGGGTGGAGGATTCGACGGAGCGAGAGGGTGGGTCGCATAAGTGAGCGGTGAAAGGAAGCGAAGTCTCGATTGTGATCGGTGTGGTGTCGGTTGAGATGGAACGGCTGAAGGCGGCGGAGAGGGGACGAGAGATTCCCTTAGATCGCGATGAGAGGCGTGATAGAGCCATAGGATTTCACCACCGCTGATTATTCAGATGATGATACTAATGCGAAGTTATGACATTTGCTGATTGCTACTATCAATCATAGAGACTCTACATGGGTCAGAACGTTTGCCACTGGCCCACAAGCAGTCGCTTCAAGCGAGTCGCGTGATACCTCCAAATTATTATTAGAAAACAAGCCCACTATTGAGTCAGGCCTGCTATGGTTTCCAGCAAGATAATTTCTCTTATAAATTGTGTTCCTTTTCTTTTTTTTTCTTTTTTGCTCATAAACAACTTTCATTACCCAACATGTTCAGCATACACTCTCATATCTGACTCCACCTGAAATTTTAACCATTTTGGCACTACAAAATATAACTTAAGGACATTAGACACAAATATTATAATGGGAAAATTGGAAAAAAAAAACACTTTCAACTTTTGTTTGTCTTTTTAGGACTTCTGATATTTTTGGCAATTCCGGATATGTTTTACCCTTCGAAAAAATAGTAAACTGAATTTTAAAAATTTAAGAAAATATGAAAACTATTGGAAACATAAGTATAACAATATATATGTTTAAATTTTTTTAAAAAAAAAATAGAATCATATATTATTTTATCTTCTAGCTACAGTTAGAATACTCATTCTAGTTATCTACTTAGTCTATAAATCAGATACTAAGTTTTAAATATAGATATATCAAAGATATATAACATAAACTAACATTTCTCGTATGTTCTAACAAATCTAGAATTCGTTACGTTATAATCAAGAAAGTTGTCTTCACTCTATCTACAGCTTGATAACGACATATAGCCACAACTCAATGATATATATTATCTAGATTACATGTCATAACATGTTCTGCATTTTACCTTATGTGACGCCTAAAGGAAAAATATGTTTATCACATATTCTACTGTGTTCTGCATAAGATAGTATACATATTCTAGGCAAATCCAGAACATATGGAAACTTCCATATTCGGTTAAAAAAGTTTCCTAAATCTAAACTAAATCTACCATAAAATATCTCATAATATCTTTTCTACCACGATTTTATCTCTTTTGTTCTTTGTGTTTCTCTTCTTCATCTTATACTTTTTAAGCTTATATGGAAATTAATCATGGAGCAGTTTAGGGTATGACTATAAGTCATCGATAGCGTTAATATTCTTGCTATAAATATGTTACTCCCCTTTCAGCTCATAACTTACCAATCAGGTAGACAAAATTTTAATTATTAATTTATTCTTTTACTCCAGTTACTGTTTAAGTGAAGGTAAATCTCTTTGTATTTTTCTCTTAGTTTCTGAAGTGGGAATGTCAGTTGCGCTGGATGTGACACTTATTTATTTTATTTACTCTCAATTTTTTTCACTCAGTTCATCTATTTTAATTTACTCCCAGTTAAGTTATATTTAGTTATTTACCAATCACACATTAGTATATTTGTACACGTATTATCGGTTTATATATTGAGCATGTGAATGTACAGCCGCATTTATAAGAACGTACAAGTCATGGGTTCGAGTAGAGGAGAGCTTTTTTTTCCTATTTTCTGAGATTAAATGAAAAGAAAGGAAAATGACAAAAATAACTCCGTCTCCTACCTGAGACCTGCGAATTCTCAGACCTAACTCCAGCCGCTGTTCTTTTTTCGCGATTTTCATGTTTTTTTCTTGCTGTTCTTCTAGGTTTTAAACAACATATAACAAATCTATTATGAAACACTTAATTACGGACTTCAAATCAACAGAATACTGATTTCTTCATCTTTTTCGAGTAACAGACCGCCCAAGGCCAAATCGCGGCGGTCTCATGCCGCAACGCGCTCTTCCGACGATTATCTGTCCGCCTAAGCCACGTTTTCGAACATGATAACCTCTAGCGTGGATTTTTCTGTTTTTTTTTTTACTTTCTGTATTTTTTTTCTTTTTTATAAAAACTTAAATCAATTACTAAATATTAAGATTAATTTGGTTAATTGAAGGGTATAATGGTATTAAAGAAAACATACATCTTATTTAACTAAAATAATCCTCTATAAATCCTAGTGGGACAAATCTATGTTGAAAGTGTATCTTTTTTCCAATTTTCCTTATAATAATCTTCCTTGCTATTTTGTGAGCTGCATTATTCCCTCCTCTTGAACAGTAATTTACTCCATACTCATAAATTATGTTTCTAGTGTCAATGTGATAGATAACTTTTGGTTTCTTAAACAACAACCTCTTTAAAACCCTTTCACGGATTAATCGATACTTTTTAGTTTTTAAAGACATCTTAAACTTTTTTTCCATCACTTTCATGCACCAAATAAAGCTTTAATTAGCTATTTCTATTTGGAAAATATCATTTAAATCATCAACTTTAAAATTTGGTTGAAATAAAGCACAATTTTTTCGGTAAGTAAAAAATAAATTGAAGTTTTGTTGACAAGCCATTTTAATCATAAAATTTTGTTGACCATATCATTTTAGTCTTTCGTTAGTCAACAGTTATAATTGACTAATAGTAGGCCTAAAATGGCTTTTAAAATTGATGATTTTTTGGCAAAAGTATAAATCAACATTTTAAAAAAAATTGGATGTTAAATTTTAGTATAAATTATTTAGTAACTATAACATTTTATAAATATTAAATATTGAATAAATTAAAATCTAATTTTTAATTAGTTTATTCAAAAAAATTCATGTATATTCTAAAATGGTTAGTTAACATATCATTAGTTGAATAATTATAATTAAATTTTATAATTATTTACGATAATTATGTAACTTTGTAGCTATTCATATAGTCCTAAATAGAATATTTTCATAATTTTACTGTCAAAATTTTAATTTTTTTTAAAATATTAATATATTTTTTATTCTTAGAAGAATAATATCACTTGTATATACATTCTTCATGATTCTAATAATGCAGCAACATTTTGGATCTTAACAGTTTTTGGTGAAACTTATTTTTCATTAAAATGCAGAAGAAATCTTGTTACACATTTATAGAGATTATATAAATTTTATTTTGAAGATATTTATTATAAACATAGAGAATCATGAAGAATCCATCAATCGATAACTCTTTTTGTTTGAGAATAAAAAGTTGAATTAACATTTCACTAACAAATTTTTTGACATTAAAATTATAAAGCATAATCAAAATTAGATTATATAAATAGTTAAAAATTGATCGTAAAAAAATATAAAAGCTCTTCATAATCATTTTTATAACTAAATACTCAATTAATGATATGTTAATTAATTATTTTAGAATATAAATGAAATAATATAATTTTTTACTGAGAAAATGAAAAACTTCTATATTTTTGTCTGCATTATTTCTTATTTATAATTTTATCATCAGTGTTATAGTTATTAAAAATATATTTTCCATATTTAAATTTTTTTTTTGTCAGGAACAAACAAACTCATATAGACTCTGTAAACCAAACTGGTAACTCCGCATCCATATGGACTACAAACGAGGGTTGCTTTCTTGCACTACGTGATAGACTGTCCGCCCTTGAATTATGCGTCTTTGGTATATGGATGAGCTCTGAGCTGTGGAAACTTCTTTTCAAGATCTTGATATCTTCCAGATAACTTGCAAATGCGGGTCATTCTTCAGGTTCAGCAACCATCTTCACCAACTGAAAAAAATCCGTAAAAGTAACAGTAAACTATCTTAAACTTTTCATGCATTCCATTGCCCAAATGAGCGCTTCTATCTCCGAATGAAGGGGTGATTGACTCACTCTAGTATTCTTTGCTCCCATCAAACTATCAAATCCTTCCAAAGTACTACACCATCCTTGTCCCGAATATCTATCATGTTCTTTCCATGATCCATCCGTAAAACACCATCTAGCAGGGATAGTTGGTACCGTCGCGTTCACTACCGATCGGGCCTGATCAGATCTCTGTGTATGATTAATTTACGTCTCGGCCTAGAGTACCAACTCTGTTTCTGCCAACTTGAGAGTATCTCGGGGGTCAATATCCAAACTGCTAAAAACCTTGTTGTTTCTTCCTTTCCATATATACCATAAAATCCATGCAAAATGGTGATCTTCCATTGCCGGAGACACTCTACAAAATAAATGATCCATATTTGCAAAAATTGATTGAAGGGGGAAAATATATGGGTTAGACGAAATCCGTGAAAGTGCCTAGACCTGAATTGCCGGAGGGCATTAAAAAAAGACATGATTTATGGATTCCTCAGGTGCTCCACATCGTGCACATATCGTATCCCCTTGGATTCCTCGTGATCGTAGATTTTTGTTTACCGCTATGCAACCTGTGATCAATTGCCAAAGAAAATGGTTTAACTTAGGTGGGCATCGCACTTTCCAGCAGTGTGCTTTCAATAACGAAACTGATGGACCATACTCTGGTAGTGTCCTAACTTTATCTGGATACACTCGCTCAACCTCATAACATGATTTAACCGTGTATCTCCCATTATTGGTAAAATGTCATTCATCCCGATCTGCTGTCTGAAAACGGCTTAAAGGTATACTTTCAATTATCTGCACATCGTTCGGGTCCATCAAAGTCCTGATAACCTGTGAATTCCATGTTCTTGATGTTTCATCAATAAGAGAATCCACTATAAGATCCGGGTAAAGGTTGTGTTTATTTTTGTTTGCTGGTCTCGGGCGAGTGGATGAGAGCCAATGATCATTCCATACTGAAATATATGATCATGATCCCACTTTTGATTAGTCCTTTGCTAACCAGAGATCTAGGTGAGACAATACTATGCCAGCCATAAGATGACAAGTAAGATCTAATTTGTTCCAGGGGTGATGCATTCCTGAAATACCTTCCTTTGAACACTCGGGCAAATAAAGTGTTTGTTTCTCAATTAATCTCCATAATTGTTTCCCAAGCATTGTCGTGTTAAAATATGTAAGGTCTTTAAAACCCAAACCTCCTTCAGCCTTAGGCACAAAGAGTTTATCCCATGATTTTCAATGCATTCCTCTAGTGTTACCCCCTGGACTCCACCAAAAATGTGCCACTGCGCTTGTCAGTTTTTTCATCACCGTTTTGGAATGCGATAACAGCCCATTACATGGTTTGGCAGAGCTGTTACCACTGATTATACCCCCTTTAGTGAAAAACTTGAAAGTCCATCCGTTGACCCTATTATTCAATCTCTCTAGAAAAAAACCAAAGACTTGTATCTTTGAACCTCCCAAACTCTCAAGTATTCCCATGTATGATCCCATGTCGCCTAAATTCTGTATTCCCAAAATGTCTCGTAATTCCTGCCTTAAGTCTTCCTCAACCTTATGCCCAAATTGAATCGAAGATTTTTCAAAATTTATCTGCTGACCTGATACCACTTCATATTCTTTAAAAATCCTAAGAATAGTCTGACATTCCTCACTTTTTGCTTTACAGAAGAAAAGACTATCATCTGCAAAGAGTAAATGAGATATCGAAGGACAAGCCCTGGCGACTTTTATACCCGTCAGATGTTTCTCCCTCTCCGCCTTTTTAATATTCGCTACCAGCGCTTCCGTACATATAATAAATATATAAGGAGAAAGATGATCCTCATGACGAAGCCCCCGCTGCGGAATTATATTTCCTTTCGGTTGCCCATTTAGTAACACTCTATACTGTACTGAGGAAATACATTCCATCATCAGTTTTATCCAATGGTGATCAAAACCCATTTTAGATAGAAGTTGTTGAATGAAAATCCATTCAACTCTATCATAAGCTTTATTCATGTCCGTTTTTATGGCCATAAATTTGTCCTGACACGCTCTGTTAGTCCTCAATCCATGGAACACCTCCTGGGCTATAAGAATATTATCCGAGATCAACCTTCCCGGAACAAAGGTCGATTGTGTTTCCGAGATAAGAGAAGGAAGACACACCTTCAACCTATGACATAATAGCTTCGATATAATATTATATCCTACATTACATAAGCTGATAGGTCTAAGTTCAGTCATTCGCGTAGGTCTCTCCGTTTCAGGGATTAAGCAAATATTCGTCATATTTAACCTTGTGTCTAGGGTCCCTGATGACAAAAAATCATTAACCATTTCTAGTAGATCCTTTTTTATTATATGCCAAGAGTGCTGAAAAAAAAGAGCTGTCATCCCATCCGGTCTTGGGGCTTTTTCCGGTTCCATATTTAAAATTTAATATTTTGGAAAAGTGTTGATTTATATTTGTGCCAAAAAGTATTAACTTTAAAAGTCATTTTAGGCATATTGACGTTGACTAACGATATGAATAAAATGATATAGTCAACGAAAGTTTATGATTAAAATAGTTTGCCAACATAAGTTCAGTGTTTTTTTTGTTTACCGAAAAGTTGGTGCTTTATTTCAACTAAATTTGAAAGTTGATGATTTAAATAACATTTTCCCATTTCAATTTATGTTTAATAGAGCTCTTTAGAGCATAATATATATATATATATATATATATATATATATATATATATATATATATGCTTATTTTGAGATTGCTTTCAATATCGGAGCATTAGTAAATTTACGGATTTTCAATCAAAGATAAAGAAGCATCTGAAGGAGTCTCTTACTCATGTTGACGACGAGAGACAGAGACGCTGCAACTACTAAAGTGCGACTTTTGAGTTCGTGAGAGAAATGTCTGACACTCAACATCAAGTTTCGTTAATGGCCAAATATCAAGCAAATATAGGCAGAAGAAAATCAATCATTGGATTTGATTTGCGGAAACTATAGGAACATGAAAAAAGTGTTTGTGGGAAGAAAATTCTTTGGTCTAAAGAACTAACCAATTCATGGAGAACTTATTTGATGTTGTGAATCTCCAAATGAAGAAGAAAAGACTAAATAGGATGGTTTAATAGGTGTGGAAAGAATATTTTTTTCTTCTTCATGAGACATACAAGGAAAATGAAATGGCTAAAGAAAACATGGATTCATAATGTGAGAAAGATGTTAAAATTATACCTCTAAGGGAGGTCAACTAAACTTTCCAAGTATTAAGAAATATGCCTCTAAGTTAATCATGTGATACTCTCCTAGTATAGGCATGAATAGATATTACACTATGGTGAAAAGAGTCACCAGCTTCAACACAACCTGCTCCTTCCACGATTCATGTTTCTTTCAAGTCATCTTCATTTCCTGTTCAAACTCAGCCTCTTTGTTTTAATTTTGGGTGAACGATCTAGTTTCCCACGAAAAGTATCGTATAGCACCAAATGTCTCCGAAACTATGACATCGTTCTATGTATCCACGAATTAAAACTTCTTCACTTATATCACCATGAATACCGGTTTCGACGGTATTTTGGTATAAATCCCTGAATAAATCATTAAACCCCGAATTTGAACCAAAAAACGGTTTAAAACTAAATACATGACCCAACTAACTACCCAACCCGTAAACCATCTTTTTAAATACCATATTACTTTTATGTTTGAACTAAGAACCCTAATCGAAAACAAAACCCAGAAATATTATTAATTCAATGTGTAGTTGTGGACAATGAAATTACATTATGATAGTCTAGTTTGATTGAAGTAATCGATTAGCAAAGTGTACATATGGTAAGCAGATCACATACTAGTTGGATTGTCATTGATGAGATAATCGAAATGGGAATTGTTTGAAACGAACTTAAACAGATCCATTCTGAACTCGCTCCGTCTCCTTCGTCCTCACCGGACTCAACTGCAGACGCAACTTCTGATTTGAGATGATAATAAGAAGATTTAGCTGCTAAATTTTGAAGGCATCTCTTCTTGCTGGTTGTTGAATTTGTCTGGCGATTGATTTCAAATTCTCAAACTGAAAAATTATCAGAGATACAAGTCTGGTCTGGTTATTAATTGGGAGTTGCAGAGATACAAATGGATAACTTTTTTCATTGATGGATCTTAATCGGGTATTTTATTGGTTAGAAACCGGTTTTACAAAGTAATCTGTTTATTTTAAGTACAGTAAACCAACACAATCAATCTTATGGGTAAATGGATTTCAAAATTTAATAAATATTTAAGTTTAGATCTATGGAGAAATAAGCATAGAAATTTTAATTCGGGGATATATAGAATGGGGTCATAGTTTCAGATACATTTGGTGCTATACGATAGTTTTCGTGGGGAAATAGATCGTCGACCCGTTTTCACCCAATGCTAAGTTTGCGGAGGAGTATGAAGTTTGGTCCAATAGCCATTTATGCTAGGGTCTCCAGCAAGATAATTTCTCTTATAAAATGTGTTATGTCAATGTAATAAATAACTTTCATGTCTAAAGAACAGCCTCTTTGAAACCCTTTCATGAACTAATCGATCCTTTTTTAGTTTTTGAAGAGAATTTAGGCATTTTTTTTTCTTTTACTTCCATGCACCAAATAATTTTTTAATAAAATATTTTAATTTCTGTTTAGTGAAGCTCTTTAGAGTAGAATTAATGTTTGTTTTGAGATTGATTTCACAAAGAACAATATAAACAAGAAAACAACATTAAATTAAAATAATTTCCAAAAATATATGAAAACTTTCCCATCTTTTATAATGATTCGGACAATAATTTCATGTAAGCAAAAACATAAAATTTAATTTAAATGTATTGGATTTGTAGCATCCTATTTATATTGCCATTAGATTTTTAATGGAACTTGGCCGGCAAAAAACACTAACTATAAAAAAATAGAGATATATATTAATTTTATGATATACATACATATATAAACTTAAAAGTAAAAAAATCAAAATATAAAAAAATATTTTTTGACACAATAAAAACAATTTTTTTTAAAGACAAAATTATTATGATTTTATTAGATATTACTTTTTAAATTATATTTTTACAAATTGATTAGAAAAATTACAAAGATAATTTTCTATACATATTTTTATTTATTTCAAAAATATTGACTACATCCAAAATTATTGATGAAAATTTGTATCATTAACATACTCGTCTATAATGAGTGATTTTAATTGGAATATGCTTAAACGATTTTAGCTAGAAACACATTTATGGATTCACCTAGATTATTTCTTACTATCTTAATATATCAACTAGATTTTGACCCGCGCTTTAAAAGCGCGGGATAATTTTTGTTGTTGATAGTTTATTAACCCGTCGTTTGTTCAATAATTTGTTTAGGCACATGTATGTCTGGTGACCGGTTTAATTTTTTTGTTCACTAATTTGTTTAGGCGTGCACGTTTGTTGATTCTGAAAATGTTCTTCTAAAGCGTGAGATTTGTTTGTTAATTTTTTTCTTGTTAAAATTTAATTAGAATAAGATATAAATATCAGTACATTGTAGAATTGTGTGTTTCAAAATATTTGTAATCTAATTACGTGTATAAATTTTATGTTAATTATATATGTTTGTAAAATAGAAATATGTATTATACAAAATCTACTTATGTGTATAAAACTACTATAATGTTTTTAAAGATAATGAATTTAATATTATATATTAGATATGAACTATAATAGTTCATTTATGGGTTTTATTTTGGTTATAGAATAGCTCATTTCTGGTTTTTGTTAAAAGATGTTTGTGGAATTAGGGGCTGATGATAAAAAAGATCATGCTTTTGATTTTGAATGATTTGTATAAAATTCCATTTGCTTATTCATAAATCTATATATATATATAAATATATAAATGTTTCTTCTCATAGATGGGTTGTAGGTAATGTTATTAATATATATCCATTGAACATATATATTAATATATATGTTTATTTCTTCCTTTAACTAAAAAAAATCCGAACTGTTTCCAAAAATAATGTTATTAATATATCTTATATGTAAAGAAGAGTAAAATCAGGAGTTATTGTTTCTTAACAAATTTGTTTGTATTGATTCTGTTTATATTTTTTTTCAAATGTATAGTTATTATTGGATTAATTACAATTACAAATTTAAGACCAGTGGCATTCAGTTGTAAATATTTAGAAAAATTTAGGGTTATTTTTAATGTGTACTTCAGTTTTAATAGATTAGATTTACCACTTATGGAAGCTTCTTTCATTAGATTAGTGTTATTCAAATATATAAAATTGTAATCAAGAATGTTGATAAATAAGAGGAACTAGAGCTTGACCCGCACGTCCGTGTGAGTGCTGGTTTTTATTTTTTATAAATTGTTTAGTGATATTTTTAAACATATATGTTATTTACATATTTTTAGGTTCCTTAAATTTTTCTCGGACGCGGAAGAATCCAATTCGAACCTTGTCCAAAAATTTATAATACCCAAACATAGTTTATTTTTAAAATCCAAAAATCCGATACCCGTAAAAACCGATCTATATCTGAACGTATACATGAATGCCCATATCTAACTGATTATGTAACCAAATAAAAAAAATTTTGTTAACCAGTTTGAATTATTTTCACTAATGGAGCAATTTCATTTAAATGACATGTGAAATTATTAAGTTTACTATCAAAAGGAACAAAATATTTAAAGTATCATATAAAATATCTATATTATTAAAACTGAAGTATCTTTTGGTACTATATGAAAACATGAATAACATTATAAATGATAATTGATTGGAAATATGGATAACACTATAAAAAAAAAGAAGTATAGTGTGTTTTTATTAATTTCATTAATATAATTACATTAATTGTCTTTCCATATTTCACTTAGTTTAACAATTTTATTAATTATTTTACCTTAACAATACATCACATCATTAATTATATTACCATTATAATAAAAGTACAGATTTTTATTTATTAGTTAATCACATTAATTTTGTGCCAATTATAAAATAAAAGATGTAAGATAACTTGGTTTTGCATATGATTAAACGTTCGGTTTAGTTTTTTTCTACTAAAACTTTTTTTTGTTTTAGTTTCAGTCGGTGGAAAATTACGTAGCCAAAAATATAATTTAAAGACATGTTTTTGTGAATAAAATAATAACTTAAATCAAAATAATAAAAATGTATATACATTTATTGTCACTTAATTTTTCACTCCATATAATTATTTTACTAAATAAAAAAATCTTTCTATT
This sequence comes from Brassica oleracea var. oleracea, assembly GCF_000695525.1. Classification (NCBI taxonomy): domain Eukaryota; kingdom Viridiplantae; phylum Streptophyta; class Magnoliopsida; order Brassicales; family Brassicaceae; genus Brassica; species Brassica oleracea. The sequence goes on along the minus strand of NC_027748.1, from coordinate 26,862,205 downwards.
TCACTTAATTTAGTCAAACACATAGAAAGATTCTTTTTTTTATTAGTTTATAAAATCAGTTAGGCATGAACATTGGCTATCCATTTAGGTACGGATTGTTCTTTTCGTATATCGTTTTTTTTTTAAATTAGGCCCCACTTGAATATTATAAATTTATTTGTGGGTTTTTAGTTGGATCCTTTTGGGTTTGGATGAGTTATGTTCTGATGTATAGGAACTCTAAAAATATCTAAATAACAAATGTATCTGAAAGTGTTTCGGATGTTTGTACCAAAAATAACCATATTACCCGATTTGGTCTAAGTTTTTTGAATACAGTTAGTTATATTACGGTCCATCTAAAATATATAACATTAATTATGGAAAAAAAATCAATGTACAAAAATTTAAGACCCATGCGGGTCAATCTCTAGTCTATTCTATTAAACCTGAAGTACAAAATAATAGTTGCGTATTTTTAAGTGGATTCTTATAGATTTTTATTTCCTTTTTGACTAATTCTAACCAGTTTATTTATTATTTTCATTTAAGTGTTTTATTACATCTTTTACCTTCCTTTAACACTCTTCCAAATTATTTCATTATTTGTATTTACCATAATAATTTGATGTCATTTATTTTACATCTGCTTTAGGCTAACCGCCTTCAACACCATGACTTCAATACATGCTTACAGTCAACCCAAATCAGAATTTTTTTTTTTTCAACGTTAACATATTAAATTTCACAAAACTTACATCTAGCAACAATCTGATGCGGAGTCTTCAGTTCCATGTTCTTCTTGATGATTATGATCTCCCTACATACTTCAATATCTCCAAACCACACCAGGCGCCACCATCACCGTCAATGACTTAACAAATCTCATGTTAGTTTCATGTTCTTCTTGATGATTATGATCTCGCTACATACTTCAATATCTCCAAACCATAACAGGCGCCACCATCACTGTCAATGACTTAACAAATCTCATGTTAGCAAAGTCGGAGTTCAGCGATTAAAAATAATCTAGGTTATCAAAAAGATGATCGGTAAACAAGTAGAGGGTTAATATATTTATAACAATGACTCGTGAAAGACTACCTAACTATTTATTTATCAAGAAAGGATCAACCATGTGTAGTTTTTTTATATGGATAGCTCATCAAATCTCAACAAAGTCATCGGGCTAGAATTAGCCCTTATAATTGTGGATATTTTTTTTCTTATTTATAAATCTCTTAAGTTATTTTTAATTTCTTTTTCTTTTTTTAGATCAACCAGATCATTATTTTTTTTTAAAAAAAATTGAGAAATAGTTTAGGATAGCTCTAAAAAGTTTTTTAATCACGAAATAGCACGCAAAGAGAAAATAACCAAATGACATGTATTAGAGAGTTTTAAAAACACATATATTCCTAGAGTTAATTAGTTAAGAATTATGGTTTAGTTGTTTTCGCGCGGAGGGGGTGGGGGGGAAGGCAGTGGTTAGTGTCTGGAGATTAAAGCGTAGAATTTAGGTAAAATTAAAAATAATAATATATATTTGTATTAAATCTATTATTCATTAATAGATAGCTTAGTCTTTTTCTTTTTAATGAAAACTGTTTTGATCATTTTCTCATTGCGAGCTATTTTATGATAAAAATATTTTTAAGGCTTTTCGGAATAATTGTCTCCAAATCAGGATTGAGAAAGTAGAGTGAGAACATGACTCAAGTAACCCCATGTGGGCTGTAGTCTAGTTACTTTGAAGCTCGTGTCTAGTTGATTATTCGATTGGGCAAAAGGATTTCAACACATTTCTTTCTAAAATATTTGTACTTTCTCATTATTTTAATCTATTTTGCTTCTTGGGCACAACTTCTGAGGTGTTCTTATCATCTTGATCTTAAACATTCAAAGCTTGGTGGATGAGAATTGATTTCAAATCGGTTAGTATGTGTGTTTAAATCTGGTCTTGATATGTATGTAGCAATGAACATAGCCCTTATGTCTCTTTCTCTCGATGAAGAAGATATTCCGTTCCAGATGTCGGATTTACCGGATTTTAGTTTGCTGAGGAAAACCGGCTGAGCCTCATGGGGAAAGATTTAAATCCAGATTGTCAAAAAATGTCTAGCTTAATCCTTACAATGCCCCAAAAGTGGAAAAAAGGAATAGTTAGAGGAGGTTTCAGTTCATATTCAAGGCAGTGGTTAGTGTCTGGAGATTAAAGCGTAGAATTTAGGTAAAATTAATAATAATAATAATATGTATTTGTATTAAATCTATTATTCATTAATAGATAGCTTAGTCTTTTTATTTTTTAATGAAAACTGTTTTGATCATTTTCTCATTGTGAGCTATTTTATGATAAAAATATTTTTAAGGCTTTTCGGAATAATTGTCTCCAAATCAGGATTGAGAAAGTAGAGTGAGAACATGATCTCAAGTAACCCCATGTGGGCTGTAGTCTAGTTACTTTGAAGCTCTTGTCTAGTTGATTATTCGATTGGGCAAAAGGATTTCAACACGTTTCTTTCTAAAATATTTGTACTTTCTCATTATTTTAATCTATTTTGCTTCTTGGGCACAACTTCTGAGGTGTTCTTATCATCTTGATCTTAAACATTCAAAACTTGGTGGATGAGAATTGATTTCAAATCGGTTAGTAGGTGTGTTTAAATCTGGTCTTGAGATGTATGTAGCAATGAACATAGCCCTTATGTCTCTTTCTCTCGATGAAGAAGATATTCCGTTCCAGATGTCGGATTTACTGGATTTTAGTTTGCTGAGGAAAACCGGCTGAGCCTCATGGGGAGAGATTTAAATCCAGATTGTCAAAAAATGTCTAGCTTAATCCTTACTATGCCCCAAAAGTGGAAAAAAAAGGAATAGTTAGAGGAGGTTTCAGTTCATATTCAAATCCGAACATGACCTGCTTGATGTACTTGAGAAAGGGGTTCCTACTTTCAATGAGTGGACACTGGTCTTACAGAGGTGGGTTGAGAATCCACCAGATAGTGTCTGGAGATTAAAGCGTAGAATTTAGGATTTAAGTTATAAAATTCAAAATAATAGTATTTATTTGTATTAAATCTATTATTCATTAATAGATAGCTTAGTCTTTTTCTTTTTAATAAAAACTGTTTTGATCATTTTCTCATTGTGAGCTATTTTATGATAAAAATATTTTAAAGGCTTTTCAGAATAATTGTCTCCAAATCAGGATTGAGAAAGTAGAGTGAGAACATGCTCTCAAGTAACCCCATGTGGGATGTAGTCTAGTTACTTTGAAGCTCTTGTCTAGTTGATTATTCGAGTGGGCAAAAGGATTTCAACACGTTTCTTTCTAAAATATTTGTACTTTCTCATAATTTTAATCTATTTTGCTTCTTGGGCACAACTTCTGAGGGGTTCTTATCATCTTGATCTTAAACATTCAAAGCTTGGTGGATGAGAATTGATTTCGAGTAGGTGTTTAAATCTGGCCTTGAGATGCATGTAGCAATGAACATAGCCCTTATGGCTCTTTCTCTCGATGAAGAAGATATTCCGTTCACGATGTCGGATTTACCGGATTTTAGTTTGCTGAGGAAAACCGGCTGAGTCTCATGGGGAGAGATTTAAATCCAGATTTTCAAAAAATGTCTAGCTTAATCCTTACTATGCCCCGAAAGTGGGAAAAAAAAAGGAATAGTTAGAGGAGGTTCCAGTTCATATTCAAATCCGAATATGACCTGCTTGATGTACTTGAGAAAGGGGTTCCTACCTTCAATTAGTGGACACTAGTCTTACAGAGGTGGGTTGAGAATCCACCAGATAACTATCTCCAATAAATTCCGTTGTGGGTTCGCATAAGCAAGATTCCGGTCAACTTTTATACTACTGAAGCTCTTACAGCTATGGGAGATTTTATTGGAAAAGTGAAGATTGTGGCTTTTGATCCTTCTCAATCCATTACACATGAGTTTATCAGAGTTCAATTTATGTTCAACGTAACCCTTTTTCCAAATTTATCGACTTGTGTGAAGGAAAATTAACAACAGTGCATTTCAATTATGAAAAGATTCAGAAACGGTGCTTCTCGTGTCAAAGGCTCAATCATGATAGGAGCATATGTCCGTTGTTAGTAAAAAAATGTCAAGAGGAGGCACAGCTAAGAAAGAACAAAATTATTGAAGAGAAAAATAGATTGGATGCATTTTTGATGCCAAGTGATCCTCAATTTGGGGTATTAAAGGAATCTCAGGTGAAAATCAACCCTTTGGCAGGAAGGCCTAAAATTTTTGCTGACGTGCTAGAGGAGATGTGCCGGTACTTGGTAGACGAAATTGGTGAAGATAAGTCGATTAAGATGGACAAGAAAAAGAAAACTGTTCGTGAAGCTGAGTTGGATCCGGTTGCTCAAAGGACTGTTCTAAAACTGAAATTCATTTCTTTTGTTACTCTGGAGCTCAACAGGAGAAAGGGTTTGGTCTTTCACTATGGAAAAATGACGTGGAGCGATGCAACTTTGACTTAAATCTCAATCGCATCAAACTGATGGCAGCGTCAATGAAGGCGAACAGAGGTGTGTTTGCTGTTAGTGCTCCCTTAATTTGAAGCCATGAGTCAAGGGAAGAATCTGAAAGCAATATTTCTGGAATGTTTACTGCATGTTTATCGGTATTTTCTCTAGTTTTTCGGAACTTTGCCTTTCCAGGAAAAATTGAAAGCGGGCAAAAGTCCGAAAAAACCTCCAAAGGCGCATAAGAACAAAAATCAACAAACTCTATTGGTTTCTGTGAAGGTTCAAAGTGATCTCGTAAGGGAAGGAAAACAGGAAGTTTGTTCAAAAAAAAGGAAGAATGGAGGTCAAGACGTGAAGGAAATTTCCATGAACAAGGTGCAGTGCCTTAAGGTGGTCCTAAATGAGGGATTGCCCCTCCCAATGAGAATCATGAGCTGGAATTTTCAAGGCTTGGGGAGTCCTCAAGACTTGACAATTCAACATCTTCGGGAAATGCATCAACACAATTTTCTGGATATTTTCTTTTAATAAAAACCAAAAGCGGTCGTAATATGTTGGTAGATTTACAAGTTTAACTAGGGTCTGAGAGAGTCTTTACCGTCAATCCAGTTGGATTGAGTGGAGGGTTAGCTCTACTTTGGGGAAAAAACATAAATATAAATATCAAGTACTCAGATAAAAAACCATTGACTTTCGTTCAATATGGCGTGTTTTCTCTCTTGTATATATGATGTTCCTTGATCAGAGGGGCGAAATGTGGTGTCAGAAAGGTTAAGCAGATTTTGTTGTTCTAGAAAGTAACTTTGGTGACTTATTGGAGACTTCAATGAGATGCTAAATACTGAAAAGCATCTGAGGCCCTAGAAGACCTGAAGCTTCCTTCAAACCGTTTTCTGATTTGCTCAATTACTGTGACTTGGAAGAAATCAATAGCAAGGGAGATAGATTTATGTGAGCTGGGATGAGATTGAAGAAATGGATAAGATGCTATATGGATCGAAGCTTTGGGAAAAAAATTTGGCTAGACGAATTCCTGGATTATAGTCCAATTTTTTTGGAGAAACGTGGATCGGACCATCGACATGTTTGGCTGAAACTTTGTGATTCTCCGGAGATAAATCATGCCCAGTTCCAGTTTTATAAGCGATTTCTTGGCCAGCCTGAAGTGGAGAATGGGATTTGTAAGACTTGGACATGTGACAATCAAGGACAGAGGTGTAATGTCTTTCAAAAAATCAGAAAGTGCAGAAAGGCATCGAGTTTTTGGAAGAGAAAGAAAAACACTAATGAAAAAGATGAAATTTTCATTCTATAACACAGAGGAATGGTTTCAGTCTTAACATTATCCTTGTAGGTTTATGATTAATAACATCAGAAGGGATCTGTTGGCCGCTTATAAAGAAGATGAATTGTTCTGCAAGCAAAAAAAAAGAAGAGACAAATGACTGGTCTTAGGTGATAGAAGCTCCAAGTTCTTCCATGGATAGGTCAAAACCAATAGATCACAATACCATATTCTGAAGTTGAAGGACAAAAACATATATGGAGCAATGGTCAGATGGGACAAAGGATGAAGTTGTGATGGAGTACTTTTTTGAATTGTTTAAGTCCTCTAATCCTAGTTCATATGCTCCTGCTTTCGAGAGTTTCAATCCTAAAGTTTTTGTGGAGATGAATGAAACCTTGACTTGGACAATTTCGAAAGAGGAGGTAAGCCAAGCAATTTTCTCTATTTGCCATGATAGCGCTCTAGGTCCCAATGGTATGACTGTTCCCTTTTCACAGATATTGGGGAATAATAGGGGATCAAGTGACTGCAGAAATCCAAGAAGTCTTTCAGTCAGGGGTGATGCCCAAAAAGTGGAATCTTATTTATTTTTATTTACTATCGAAAATCTCAACTCCAGAGCACATGTCTGACATAGGTCTGATAAGCTTGTGCCCGGTTCTCTACAAAAAAGTATCAAAAATATTAGTAAAAATACTTAAACCCTTTCTTCAAGCCATATTCTCGGTCAATCAGTATGCTTGTGTGAGCAACAGAAAAATATCGAACAATATTATTATAGCTCATGATGCCGTTCACGTGTTGAAGGTGCACCCAGTTATCTCTAAGGAATTAATCGCTGTCAAAACCGAGATGTCGAAAGCCTATGATCGTTTGGAATGTTATCTGAGATGTCTTTTGGAAGCTCTAGGTTTCAACAAGTAATGGGTGGACAGGGTGATGATGTGTGTAACATCGGTAACATTCACTGTTCTGATCAATGATCAACCTCACGGTTTGATCTCTCTTCAAAGAGGAATCACACAGGGTGATCTGCTGTCGCCATTTTTGTTTGTTTTGTGCACTGAGGGTATGACCCATTTTTTGAATGTGGTATAAAAATGGCCTATTCAATGGTTTTCAGTTTACAGTGGAAGGTCCGACGATTAATCACTTACTATTCGTAGACGACAGTGTACTCATGTGAAATGTATCTCATGCTCAAGCAACAGTAATGAATCGGATCCTGCGGTACTACGGTGTTGCAACTGTCCAAACCATAAACCTACAAAAAAATTCAATATCTTTTGAACACAAGGTTGGGGTGGAAACGAGATTGAAAATATAGAACATCTTAGGTATTTTGAATGAAGGGTGAGAGAGAAAATATCTAGGCCTTCCAAAATGTTTCTTTGGATCAAAAGTTGCGATGCCATCATACCTCAAATATATATCTCAAGGCAGACTAGATGGTTGGCACCTGCAACATATTTCTCAAGGTGGAAAATAAATTTTATCAAAATCAATGGTTGGAGATATTCCAATTTTTGCAATGACACATTTTAGACTTCTTAAGACATTACTCTCAAACCTCTCAAGCATGATGGCCAACTACTGGTGGGAAGATGATTCTCATAAAAGAAAGACACATTGGATTGCGTAGAAGATGTGCTTATCAAAGGAGTCAGAAAAAAATCAGAATTAAGAATCTTGAATGCTTCAACCAAGCCTTGTTGGGGTCAAAATCGGTCACGACGGAATCAATGTCTGAAAGTCCCCGGAAAATATTTCTCGCAAAAAAAATTTTGTATAATTTTTATTGAAAAGGTTATACGACGAGTTTTTGATATATTTTATCGACAAGAAGCAAACATTGTTGGGGTCAAAAACGGTTATCTCGAAATAAACGTCCAAAAATTGCGTTTCTGTACGAAATCTTTCTCGACAAAAGTTCCTGAGCAAAAGACTCGAGAGAAATGGATCACGGAACCAAACACGCAGTCCAACTCGTTCGTTCGGACCTTTTGAGGTGCAGAACTGCACAGACGCGTCTGATTTTTAGCTATGGATGAAGACCTTCCCATGATTTGATTGAGCACATCGTTTGACAAAAGATATAGCTTTGAGTTAGCTTTCCAATGCCACCGCTCTGAGGTCAATCAACATCCTGTAGCATAAGTTATGCCCGTTTTATTGAAGGGTGGACAGAGCACACCGTTCAGCTTGGCGGATGGCCGAGCTGGATCGACCAAACGACCAGCTCGGTGGATGGCCGTGCTGGATCGACCACGCGACCAGCACGGCGGATGGCCGATCTGGATCGAACACACGACCAGCTCGGCCATCTGTCGAGCTTGACCGAACACGCGACCAGTTCGGCGGATGGCCGAGGTGGAACGATCGTTCTGTCTTCATCCCGTCCTCGCAGCTCCCCCCTTCAGGATTAGAACAAACCTGCTCTTGTTTCATCTCGATCGGAGTCACCGTTGGAACTTTACGATTTAAAAGCCGCAAGAACTCGTTCTCTCGAATAACATTCGGATTGATCGTATAAAACGGCAACGGTTAGCTGAACACCTCGAATTGCCTACGCTATACGAGGAATTTGAATGTTCTTCGAAATCGACGTCGTTTCGAAAGCGCTCTTTTTATAAAATCGTAAAAATGTCTAAGTCGGAAAACGGCCCGAAAGGGCCCAGAACGCAGCTAAGAGCGCACTTACGATTTTATACCAAATCAAGCCCAATCGTTATGACGTTTTATCTTTTGTTATGCAGGAGAAGATAAATGTCAAGTTCGGAGGATAAATGTGAAGTTTCCAAAGATAAACACGAAGATCGAAGAAAAATGGAATATTTCTGCGAAGCGATAAACTCAACCAAGGGCAGAAAGGGAAAGAGCAAACCGCCTCTAGGAGGAGTATATAAGGACGTCAAAGTTGAAGAGGCAAGGGGACAATTCTTTTAGATTTAGAACTTTCTGCACTTAGAAACTTTTAGACATTATTCTCGACATGCTCTGTTTCTATGACTGGCACCCGATTACTAGACGAACTCGCACAGGAAGTTTGATCTCTTGTTCTACTCTTTCAATCGAACTACGTTCGGCTTGATCCTCAAAAGGGGTACGTAGGCAGCCTTTCGTAAGGTTCAGTCCGAAATCAAATCAAAGCCTTTTTTCATTTCTTTTTTGTTTGTTGTTATCGAGCTGTGACTCAACTAGGTTTAAGGTTTTTGGTCGTTAGAACTAGGGAACTCGCTGACAGCTCTTGCGGCCGAAGCTTTTGTAATCTTTTGCAATGATCGCAACGCTCTTACGCGGATTCAAAATAATATCAACTCTTTCTAAACTCGCTTTATTGTCTTTACATATTTTCCGCATTTATTTGGTTACTTGTCGTTGGCTATCGCAGAGAATCCGAGACCTCTGGGAAAGTTAGGGTTTCTTGACTTTCCTAATTTAAACGAAAATCGACGGTGTGAATTTTGGTTCTCACAAGCCTTATTGGCTAAACAATGAAGGAAGATCATAAATAAACTGAATTGTCTCCTCTCTAAGTATTTGAAGAGCATCTACTTTAACAATGGGAACTTTCTGTTTGCATCCCTGGGCGAAAGGCTCTCCTTTGTCTGGTGAAATTTGTTGTTTAGTAAGGAGTTGTGACTGCAATACTTCTCCAGAGAATTGGAAATGGCTAGACCTATCAATGTTTGATTAGATAAGGGGATAGATGATCCAGTGGAAGGTCTGAGAGCACCTTGGATCAAAAATTACATGTTTGATGTGAATCTTAGAGCAGATAATCTCATTAACATTAACTCAAGAAGATGAGATCTGCACAAACTGAGGGACAACTTTGTCCAAGGAGATGTTGACTTGATTATAAAGAATCAACATGTGGTGGATAATGAATATTATGTCTCTTGAAATTATAACAATAGTGGCCAATTTTCGGTCAAATCAGCATATTGGAACAAATCCCAAGCCTTTTCACTTCCATCACTTAACAATTTGAAAGAGAAAGTATGGAAAGTGCATACATCGCCAAAGTTGAGGGTATTTCTATGGAAGTCTCTGAGTGACGCCCTTCCTGCTGGAGGATTGATCATTGGAAGAGGGATGAAAATTGATGGAAGATGTCAAACTTGTGGCGAGGAAATGAAATCGATCAACCACATTTTGTATGAATGTTTTTTGGTGCATTGGGTTTGGGCTTTGTTTTCCATTCCAAATCCAAATGGGGGCTTTCACTCTTCCTCTTCCTCCGTTTTTTCCAACATTAACTTCCTGCTTTTATCCAAGATCGGAAACTTCACCCAATACAGAACCGTCGATGCAGAACCATGAGCTAAAGAAACCCTTTCCCTGCAGAGAAAAATATATATTTAAAAGAAGCCACTTGCTGTGGAAGTTTGAGCTCACGCTGGCTGGATGCAAGCAAAGAGGATGGAAGAGTTTGGCCATGGGTTCTATGAAATATTTGGAAGAGAAAAAATGATTTTGGTGTTCGAAGGAAGATGTTTTAACTTGATGGAGCTTGTGCAGAGCGGGTACAGATGCTGATGAGTGGTTCATGGCGCAAGCAATTGAACAAGATTGGAAAAAAACTGAGAAACCTATGCAAGTTGTGAATACTAGTAATCAGCATCCTTCAAACTGGGATGGACTATGTGTAATTTTACCTTTGATCAGGACAAGACGAAAAGACTATGTGTAATGTCTACTTCTAAAACGACCTGCCTAGTTCTCATAAAATTCCAGCCACCCAACTGTTGATCAATCAAGTCATTGACCAAGAGTGTGAGGTAAACCTGCTCAACACTAAATTAAACAGGTCTAGAAAGGAGTCGCTGAAATAAGGTTTCTCACCAAAAGGGATTTTACAATTCAAAGTCTGGATACAAACTACTCCAGCACATTCAGGAACGTCAATCACCAAATATCGAGTAGACTACCTCCATTGGAGAAACAACTATAGCATAATTTATGGAAGACAAAATCTCCCCCCTAAACTCTGACACTTCCTATAGCGTCATTAACTAAATGCAGGTTTCTCTCCCAATTCTGTGTTTTTGAACCTTCATTACCTGTTCTCTTGCCATGGATACTCTGGCACGTTTGAAAAGCGAGGAGCATATTTTCCTTTGAGCAGGTCAGACTTACGGCTGCTGAAATTCTTTCAAAAGCTCTTGAAGAAGCATCAATTTGGCTAAAGTTACATAACTTGAAGACCGTGAATCCAACAGTACACACCGAGATGACCTCTTGGCCTCGGGTTTGGATGAAACCTCCTGCCAGATACGTGAAATGTAATGTTGGATGCTCTTGGTCGGCAGAATCACAAATAGGTGGGGGTTCTTCGCTGGTAAGAGATGCTAGTCGAATTGCTCTTTGTCATAGTCGAAGAATGTTCTCCGGGATATCATCAGAATTACAGGCTGCTCTGGTAAATTTCTCATGGGTAGTAGAAGCTACGGTGAACCTAAAAAGTGGGACGGATGATCATGGAACTCTCCACGCCTATGATTCAAGATTTGCTCACTCACTAGGGGATTGTCCCAGAGTACAGTATCAGGATTCAAAGAACATGCAACTCTCGCCTCTTCTTTGAGGTTGGCTGTTTGAATTTGGTACCAGTGGAATATTAGCCATGGAGATTGCTGCTAGCGTCAGAAGGGGCATCAAAGGTTTCAATTGTATGTGGTATACAATGGTCCTTAATGGTTAAAAGCTCATATCTTATTGGAAGCATCAACCGCAAACTAACCTTCTCTAGTTCAGTTGGGTATAGCTAGGATACTTCTCTGTGTCGTCTTCTTCTCCAGCAACAAGACGTTTCTGCTTGCTCCTCTCTTTATTTATAGATGGTTTCCCAAGTCTTTGGACTTGAACCTTTGAGCCATTATTGACAAAAAAAGAAGTAAAAGTTGAGAAAGTTGAACAGAAAAAGAAACCTAACATTTGAAGGAATATCCAAGATTTGTTTTTTAAATGAAAGAATTAAAAGTCTCCCACTTTAGCATTGTCTGGTATATGTAATAATCTTACACTATACACCAAAACTGGCGGCTCCAGACGCAATCTTTAGGAAAAATAAAAATTTACGGTTGACATGTGAAGAATCTCTTTGAGCCAGAAATGATGCAAGAATCTTTGTCAAAGACAGTTTGGTCGGTCTCTAGTCTCTACCACTAACTCAATACTTGCATATCTCAGCCAAGAACTTTCACACCTGCACAATAATATACAAAACCCCTAATCTATCAACTTTTATCTCGAATTTATAACGATGAACAACAAGTCTGCAATGATTAAGGCAAAAAGAAGTTACTTACGTGCTTGAAGCCGCGTTGTAAAGGCAAGGCAGCAAGTCTACGGTTCAGACACATGTGAAAACGCGATATTCTTCGCTTTCTCGAGGTTTCACTGCTACCAGGATTTTTATCATTGTCAAGCCCATCTGGATTCACTTTTGGTTTCCTCTGCTTGCTTCTATACAGAAGATCTGATGTGTTTGGTTCATACTTGACCTAATAACAATTTGGACACTCTCAGTATTCATATTCACATTAAAATACAGAAATCTTATTAATATGATTTAATTAGTATGTAACGTACCTTGGAAGAACTGCAAGCCATCTTGCACTCGACCTCATTGATAATCTTCAGTCCTTCCATTGCACGCAACATCCCTGAAGATTCATCTGGACCGCTCATTTTCGCCATGTTCCTGAAGATAGCATATATAAAGATGATTACTAAATGCACTTGCACAACTGTATACACAAAACGTAGTTGCTTTTTGGTTCACCTCTTCAGAAATAGACCAGGTCTTTCTTCATCAGGTACAAGCGAAAGAAAGTCATTCTGTAGATAATTTGCAAAACCTGGTTCCACCGTTACAGCTGTAACTTCAGGCTGATGATCGTTCCCGTTGTTCATAAGTTGAATCGCGAGACGGGTTTGTGCAGATGACTGCACAGAGATTTTGAAAAGATACATTAGCATGTGAGACCATCCTTAGACACAAGGTTTCCGAAAATATTAAGAGAAACATACATATTCAATCCGGTATATGTTCTGCTCATGGAGAAGGGCTCGCGCATTCTCATGGTACACTATATCAAAGAACCTTCCCGGTTTTCTGTAGTTCTCATATGTGTATAGTTGCAGTAGCTTGGTGTCTGTATCATCAGCTGCAACTGAATGAAGCTGAAGCATGTCCAAGCCACGTCAATGATAAGTACAGAGGGAGAAAAGAAGCAGAGTCAAACATGATTAAGTTGCAGGTGAACTGGAAGCTTACATGCTTGACAAACTTCTGAACTAGCTTGTCCAATGTGAAGAGAACATATGATTGTGCTCCAATAAGAGCTCGGCATTCATCTTCAAACTTTGTATTATCACTCGAGCCGTCAAGTAAATTGTAGAGAGCATCCATGAACCTGTGCTTCAAAATTTTCAGTAAGAAAGGAACTATTGTTTCACTACCAATACTCCTTTAGAAGATAAAGCACCTGGTATAAGAATCAGGAGATGTGTTATCTGGATCTGGAGCTTTCCATTTCCTCTCTGAATGTATCTTTGCAGATTGTATTCTCTCGTACAACATCTGGAAGAAAAGAAAACAACAAAATTAGCTAGCGGTTTGAACATAAAAGACAATTGACATTTGAAGTAGAGAAGTTTGTTTCGTAGTCCTTACTTGATGCAGCCTAAAAAGCACATAAAAGGAATCATTCCCATAGAAAACTCGAGAATCATTCGGAGAGTTACTTTCACTGACTTGTAGTGCTCCAGGCACATGCTTTGCAAGGGGCTTTACAGGTTGCAGATACCGTTCTGAAAATGTGAGAGATCCATCTTCACTCTCATTGGCATTAATCATCCCTACAGCCTCGTTTTCACTCTCAATCACACTGCAAAGCCGGTCACAGTTCATAGCTCCTTTATGCTCTTCATCGGAAGAAACTTGGCCACCACATTTGCTTCCTGAGGCGTGAGTGATTTTATTTTCATCATCTTTAGGGAGAGTATTGCTCTTTGCTTTGGCTTCAGTACAGACTGCACCTCCTTTGTGCTCTTGCTCTTTATTATTTCCTACATTGTCTGGCAGTTTCTGAAGACACTCAACGCCATTGTCTCTATAAACCTCATAATTGTCTTGCTCAAAACTTTCGGTGGGGGATAACTCACCCTCTTCTCGCTCGACCTTCTGATCTCCCATTATTACATCAGTACGATTCTCTACACCCTCCATTAACAAATCCTTTCTGGGTGGTGCCACCGGCTGGGTATCCTATAGAACCACAGATAAAAGATAAAGATAGACGAATATCTCTTTTAGAATCCATAATAAAATAAACTTTGGATTGGTCATGCCTAAGGAAGGAGAGACAACCCAGTTACCTTAATATTCATAGCTGCGCCAACATGCAGTTTATCTTGCTGAATGGTTTCTTGTGCGACAGAGCTCCCTTGTACTGTTGGGTTTTCTTTGTTAGGTGTTGTTGGAGGTGTTATAAGTTTTAGGTTTGAGACAAGAGAAACGTTACAGGTGCTGTCCTTCACTGCCTCACATGCATCATGCTGCTCTTGGTTGTCTTTAGACTTGGCCACATCGATCATTGCCTCACTAGTTTGAGACCTAGAAGGAACGCCAAACATGGGCTCTAAAAAGGCTACCCACAGCTTCATTACTTTATCTGACTGTTCAGTAGCACATATTTCTTCGCAGTAATACTTGATTAGTTGGTATAAGTCAGCATGAACTTGAGTATCGGAATAACTGAACTCCAAGTCTGGGGTGAAAGAGGGCTTAGTTCCGACAGAAATGGCATGAAGCGGGTCTTCTTTATGCTTTCCATCACTGATATCTTTTATTTCTGCCACTAAACCTGAATATGGAACATAAGAGACAATTTTAAAAAAAGCTCACTTAGGTAGGTAATCTAAATAAAATGAACTTATGTTTCGAGCGAAGAAACATACCTTTTGTGCTCAGATTCTTGGAGTCCTGCTGCTTAAAATAAAAGCTACGGTGATCTAGTGATTTGTGATGATTCTTAGCATATACATCAGCCCATACTTTCCTGAAATCAAAGCGACACCTAGCCCATTCTTCTTGTTTCTGCTTCAAGCGAGTTAGTATCACTGGCAAGGCGATATGAGAATTCTTCTTCAGAATTTCCATAACGTCAAGCCCATAATCCCCGTACAACCGCTCAATGCATCTTAGGTTCAGCACTATTATATCGTTTAAATATAAAGGAATTAGCACAAGTAAGAGAATAATAGACATACATATCGCACAGCCAGATCAAATCAAATAACTACTTACCTGATAAGTGTTCTTTGATACAAATTGGTGTAGAGATTGTGTTGTTGTTGATCTTCTCCAGAAGAGTTTCCACACGCTTAATTGCTGCATTCACAGACTCTAATAACATATCCAACTCAAACCTGAGAGACCATATAAGGAAATTAACACATCAGATTGAACACAAATTTCAGACAAGTTGGTGAAATGAGACTAAACGAAAATAACAGAATAATCATGAACTCACCGATGTTACTGTAAGATTCCTAATCGAGGTATTGAAAGAAATACAAAAACCTAATATACTATATACGTCTTACCTGTCATCTTCACACCGAAACAAGCTTTCTTCATACTGGTTTTTACGCATGTGTTTGAATGAGTAATCCTCACTCCCCGATGTGACAGAAACCCAATGATCATTGAGTACCTTTTCACCTAGTGAATTTCTGTAGCTTGAAATAGGAATGGGATACTACACAGACCATATGATCAAAGAGCACGTCAAATTGAGTATTGTGAATAAACTTATCAAAGGTTTCAGAGGCACTCACATCATCTGGCAGGTGACGATAGCTTGGTGTACATTGTACACAGTCAGTAAGATCCAGTTCATTTATACCCTTGACCATATTATTTTTCTGGCCAAAGACTACATCCTCGTTGTCTTCTCCCGGCGGCCATTGACCTTGATTAAGGGATTCTGCAAATATTAACGTAACACTTGATGATTACTCACAGATATATACTTTGTATCAAAATCACTGAAAACGGTAAATGAAAAACGGTACAAGTAAATCCAAATACTCACTTCCCCGAGAATTACCAGCAGCCACAAGATTCTCATCACCATCTTCTCGTTGATCAGAGTGAGCGGTATACTCATCAAGCCTACTTCCAATTTTTATTTTCTGTGGCAGGTAAAAGCCCATATCAATATCTCAGTCAAAGTCTACAACATTTGATCTCATCAATTTGCTATAAACTGTGTCTTAATTCCTATATTTATCTAGCACTTAGTTTATCACTCTTGGCATCACAATTTGGGAAAGGATGTTAGTACTTTCCAAACTAGCCATTCATGGCCACAATACAGGCTTTTTACCACTAACATCATTTGGAAACATGAATAAGAGGAAACCTTGTTAAAATGCATTGGATGAAGTGAAGAACTTCTATCATGCGGTACTGCACTGCTTCCCGAACCTGATCCTGAATTATTAGGTAAGAAATTAACAAACTCAGCAAGCAGATCTTCATGGCCCTGGAACAACAGAGTAACCTGTACAACAGAACAGATGATTATCAGAAGAAGAAAAGCTATTTAACAATGCTTTATCAGATAAAAATGCAAACAACATACCTCTTGATAGACAGAGGAGATGGACTTGCCTTCCTTTCTATACATGTTCAAGATGTCCAGGAATCTTTTATACGCACGGTTATCATCCCCAAACCGCGCCTGCAGCAGAGATAAATCTAAACTAACGTTTTAACTGTGTGGATAATTATGAGAAAAACATCAGGATACAAACCTTGATCTTGTTAACAAAATCGATAGCTTCTCCAAAAGCCACAGGCTTCTTCTCAGGAAGGGTTATTCTGTAACCCTTAGGCAAGAAGGTATTAAAACCCAAAAGCAAGTCGTCATAGCCCTTGAACAACTCTTTTACGCTTGCAATGACGCCATCAGTGTTAACTCTACAAACCAGCAACAAGAGATTTAAACAAACTTTTTCTGTTGTCGACAAAAAAAAAACAAAAAAGAATGGTAATTAATTAAGTACCTCTGGGCTTTAAAGTCCTTCATGAGTGCAAGGAAAGTGTCGTACTTGTCTTTCTTGTCTTGAAACATATCCTTGACAGCTTTGAGATAGCTCAGGGCATCATTCGTTGTTAGCCCTCCCATGTTTCCTCCTCCTCCACCTATCGTTAAAGCCCTACCATTTCTGCATTACATAAACATACATTAGGTAACTAACCCAAGAACAATTATACTCAATTCAACCTAGAAATTAAAAAAACCAGAGAATATAAATTAATATCCACAAACAGCAAATTGATTAATTTAATATCGTATCAGCCCTGCAAATTCGAGAAGACAAAACAAGAGATTAGGATAAAGAGCTTACGTTTGTCCTCGTGTCTGAGCTTCAACGTAAACCTCTTCTCTAACTCTCTTCATCTCTCTCTATCTCTCTCTCTCTCTTCGACTTCCACAATAACAAGAAACGCTTCACTACCCTGAAACCAAACCAATCAAAGTCGGACAAGAAACAAAATCAAATCAGAAACCAGATCTATCGAACCAACAACCAACGATGAGAAGGAGATTTGTCGATATTTCAAACCTTGAAGAGACAGGATCACGTTCTTCAAAGGGACAGGGACAAGTTCTAGGTTCCTTCCGAAGAAGATAAAACGTACATACAAGGGAGTGGATCGGCGGCGGGAGTTTGGCGGAGAAAAGGGATACCAATCTTCACACGAAAGAAGAAGAAGAAACAAAAAAAGCAAACGAAGAAGATTGCTTCTGGATTTGGATCTCTCTCTCTAATCTCTCTAATCTCTTTATCTCTTTCTCTCTGAGATACAAATAGTTTTCGAGAGAGGTTACCCGAAAATAAAAATCAAAGGCTAAAAGCTCGAGCGAGCGAGAGAGGGAAAGAAAGAGAAGGAGGCCTGTGATTGTTTATGTATGTGCGGAGAGGTAATTATCAAGTGTGTTTATATCTATATCTCGCATGTACTCATGCATTTAAAGTTTTTTCTATGTTACCAACCTTCTTTCATCAAACTTACTGAGTTCAAATCTAATTTAGTTACATAAAGTATCTTTTTGCAATGAATATTATTTTTAAAGTAAAAAAATTTATTTTTGCTATAAATAGAAAATCATATTTCTATAATATTTTAAAAAACTTTTCAACAAAATAATAATAGTGTTTTACCACCTAAGATGAAAACATGACTTTTGCAATAAATAGAAAATTATATTTCTATAAAAGTTATCATACACTCTTGTCAACAATAATAATTTTTTTACTAGAGCTTGGTACGCGCGTCCGCACGGATGTTGGTTTTTGCCTTTTATAAGTTGTATAGTGATATTTTAAAATTTATATGTTATTTAGATACTTTTAGGTTCCAATAAACATACTCGAACGCGAAAGAATCTGACTATTTCCAAAAATTTATAATACTCCACGAATGATAATTTTAAAACCCAGAAAGCTCAATACCCGTAAAACTGATGTGTATCTGAATGTATACATGAATGTCCATATCTAACTAATTATGTAAACAAATAAAAAAAATTTGTTAACATGTTTGAATTCTTGTCACTAATAGAGTAATTGCACTCAAACATGTCAAACTATTATGGTTAACACGTTAAGTAAATGACGTTGAATTATTATGATAAATACAATTAATGAAATAGTTTGGAAGAGTGACAAATATAAAAAAAATGTAATAAATTACTTAAAAATAGATAAGTTATGTTTTATACTTTGTAATAAATGATGTCAAACTAATTAGAAAAGATAATAAATGAAAGGGTTCGAATTAGTTAAAAAAGGAATGAAATCTATAAAAAAAATACTAAGAAATAGGAAAATATTATTGTATACTTCTGTTTTAATAGAATAGATACAAAATATATCTATTATTACCAGACTTTTATACAAAGTAAATATTTTCACAATATTCTTATGTAAAATAAAAATGTATTTCTGTTTTCAAGGTAAGAATAAATTTTCCAATGAAAATAAAATCATATTTTTATAATATTTTAAAAAATTTGTATGAAAAAATAATAATTTTTTAAATCTCCTATATATTAGTTAAGAAACATTATAACTTCTTCTTTTTGTAGCCACGTGTCATCACTATGATGATTTAATCATTAGAGAAATATGTTAGTCCATATAATTATATAACTAGGTGGTTGTCCATGGGTACAAATAGTTTTTAAAGTTCTAAATAAACATATTTATATCTTTTGTTATTTTGATTATTTTAAAAAATTAAAAATATAACTGCTCTAATATTTTTTTATCAACAATTATAGTGAAAATAGTTAATGTATGCTGCAATTTAATTTTCTTACAGTCTTATCTTATTATATGTTATGTAATTTTGATTTCCAAATGTCATTAGTTTAATATTAACTTACATTTTATACATCCCAATAATATTGCTAAAAGTAATATATATACGATAACACAAATAATATTTTCAGAAATTACATTCTGTATACACAACTTTTGCCCTAATTAAGTCAATACCCTAAATCTCACACTACGGTGTCTTTGTTGATAGACACAAAACTTGTCTCATAGGTACTTTGCTAATTTCACCATTATTTTTGAGTTTTAAGCCAAATCACTCTAATATTTTTCAAAAAAAGTGATATGTAGACGATAATAATTTATCAAATCACAAAATAGTATGATTAGCTAATATGGCTTAGAATAATTCACCATATGGATTATTTAATGTTAAACATGCAAGAATTTGATACAAATAACCAAAAAAATATGGTTACTGGAAAGTTCAGAGACAATATGAATAATAGTTAATGAAATAATTTAGATACATTAAAACAGTTAGACACACCATATATATATAATTAATATGGTTTATATGTTAAGTTTATATGATTATTCTTTTTTGTACATTATTATCCATAAGACATGTAAGTAACAAAAATTGCTAACTGGTAACTATTATTTTATTTTTAGTTATTTATATAACATGCAAAAGAAAGTTTTTAAAGAATTTTTTAAGCAGTTCATTTTCTAAAATATATAAACGTTCATTTTTAAAATTTTATAAAATAACTGTTTATAGAAACGGTATAGTCTTTTACAAGTTCGTAAAAGGTAACTTCAGTTATTTTTTATATAAAAAAATAGTTAAATTTTTTAATTTAGAACTAAATTATATATACATGTTTTTTTATGTCATTATCTATACAATACATAACTAGAAAAAATACTAGTTAATAATTTTATTTCATTTTTTGTCATCTATATAACACACAAGGATAAGTTTCAATTCTTCTTTTTTTCTTAAATGATTCATCTTAAAATATATGAATAAATAGTGATTTTATATATTTATTAATGGAAAAGCTTAGATGTGTTTCTTATCTAATGTTACTTTTACTTTAAATTATAAAATATATAATTTTTATATATTTTCTATGTAATACATAAGTAATAAAAATCGGTAACCAATAAATTGAATTTTGATTTATTATCTATATAATATGCAAAGCTAAGTTTTTAAGTCTCTCTTATACGAATAAAATATATTTTAATACAAATTATACTTCAATGTTTATTCTAAAATTAGTTAATAGGAGGATTTATTAAACTAATGACATTTAAAAATCAAAATTACATCATATAATGTTCTTGTGCACCAAAAAGTGTGATAACACTATAATAAGAAAATATGGCCTAAAAGTTAAAAAAAAAAATGTATAGTTGATCATTGTCAAATATTTTACAGCAATTATACGAATGAAATATTTGTTTGCAGTATAAATATGTTATTTATCATTTTTGAAATCATATAGTAAACATAAGATTAAGATATATTTTAATATAAATTATATTTCAACATTTATTCCATTTTTTATTATATGTAATATTATTTGGAATGTTTTAATGTAATTTTTTTTTATAACTTACCAAAAGTTACAGTGCTAATTAGATATAATTGGAAAAAATTAAATATAGGAAACCTGAGCATTAATGATACAATTTCCTGAAATACTTATTTGTGAAAGTCATTATTGGTAAGTATGATTTGTTTGGCTATTAATGTAAGGTTGTTCTTGATTTAGTTTCTTTTAAAACTGAATTAAATAAATCAAAAATTAAAAACAAGATTTAATTCACAAAGAATGAATGTAGACCCTATTTGCCAACGTTGTGGACTTGAGGCATAAACCATAGATCATTATTTGATCACCTGCCATGAGTTTATACAATCTGGAGGCTATCAAAATTACTTTACCAGCAGCCTTTCAATCTATCGCATGGCGTGGAGGACAAGATTTGACTTATTTTATATTTTTAAGGCAAAGCATTATTATCGCTAAAACAAAGATTATTACCATTCTGGCTCCTATGGCGTATTTGGAAGTCAAAAAATGTTATACTTTCCAAAATGTTATAATTTTCCAAATCAATCCGTCTAGGCCATTCAGTTTTTACATGATCAAGCCGAGGTTCTGTCTAAGTCAAGATCAGTCCAGTCAATCTAGTCAAGATGCCAGAGTTGGATTTTGGCCAAGTCCTCTCCTATCAACCAGCTGCTTATCGCCTAGAACACTATGAGTTGGTATTGTTTGAATTTCATTTGGAATTTAGGATAGAATAGTGTGTTGGTTTGTTTGAGTTCCACTTGGAATTTAGGTTAGATCGAGTTGCATATAAAGTAGAATGCTCACGCTATTGCATGATAGAGTCCTTAGGATTATTTATTAAACTGGGTTAGTTTAGCACGGATTAAGCTTAGATTAAATAGGATTAAGATTGAGTTAATAACCTGACTAGGACTAGAGTTAGGATGCATCATGTTTTCTATTTTTGCGTGTTGATATGGTTAAGTGCAAGTTTCCGTTATTGTTAAGTTAGGATCACAGCAGGAGGCCGGGCCTGACTTGGTAACAGTTTGGATAGTTTAGGATTGTTTGAATGAATGCTTGGTTGATTGCTAGGTAGTTAAATTGCACGCTTAGATAATCATTGATATTGTGATTTTATTCTTGCGTGTTGATATGGTTGGGTATAGGTTCATGTTATCTTTTAAGATAGTTTCTCACCAAGAGGCTGGTATATATGGGTAATGGTTTGATTGAGTTCATTGTTAGATTTAATTAAATGCTTGCTCGTTTAATTAATCTTGCTGATTGAGGTTAGTTTGGTAAGGGACTGACTAACTGGTTGAGTTGAGGTTATTTATTAATGATGTAGTTGTTTAGTTGATTAGAAGTACTAGAGGTCCTAGGCCACATAGGTCGGACTACTGGTACTAGTGGTTAGTGTTGTAGAGTCGAGAGTCTAGTTAGGATCTGGAACTTTAGCTTTAGGTTAGGTTCTAGATAAAGATTGTGTCTAGAGAGTGATGCCAGATATCGTGTGCGAAACCCGCCCATGCTAGGCTTGTTTAGGGGAGAATTAATGTTTCCTCGACCTTGTACCCAGTGGATTCAAGGAAACACCTTATTCGCTGGATCGGGAAGACTCAGTGGAACGGGGTCATGGCCTATGGCTGAGTATTACAAGATGGTGTAATGTCCGACAGTGACCTGAAGGTACTGTGGGCTGTCGCACGGTGACCCGAAGGTACTGTGTGGAGCGGTCGGTTCAAAGTTCCATTTCCTAGTCTTTGTGATAAGGAGATATGATATTGCCGATGTTGATGAGAAACACGAAGTCACCAGCGCCCGAGTTAGAGTGTTGTGTCCAGTTTAGAGTGTCGTGTTGAGTAAAGGGTTATGGAATCCTAGAGTGAGTGTTAACAACGAAATACAGTGTTACGAGTCGTAGTTAGTTAGAGTCTTATTATTGTGGTTGTGTCTGGCGACTGATTGATTTACTTGCAGTTTTCTGACATTAAGTCGTAATTCCGGCTCATGTACCAGATTAAGCTTGGTGTATATTTGGAAGTAATCTTTTATTTTTTATTTATATTCTATTTTTTGCTCTATTTTTGGAGTAAATTATACAGTGGAGATGGAGACGCTTCTAGTAGTTTTCTTTTATCTGTCAAAATGGTTGAAATCAATCGTCGTATTCAGATTAAATTTTAGAGAAAATTACTTGAATGTTACAGAAAAGTTGGTTTATGACTAGAATGTTATACATTTTTTGGAAATTACTAGAATGTTTGTAGACCCCTAGTAAATTACAATTAAGGCCCTTGGTTGATTTTTTTATTGTGATTATTTATAATTAAAAATAATTAAGAAAATTCACATCACTAATAACTAATCCACATCACTAATAACCCTCCCACGTCACTAAACCACGGAAGAAAAATTAAACGACGTTTTACGTCAACTTCACCGAAAGTGTTCTCTCACTAAGCCCCGCTTTCGAAATCATATTCACCGCAACTCTTCTCGGCAAGGGTCTTCTCTTAAATCGTCCCCGTAAGCGTCTTCTCCAGAATCTTCGTCTCCGCAAATCTCCGTTATCGTATTCTCTGATAAATTTTGACGCTTTGCTTTGAGTTTTTCGAGTCTGTGGCTGAGTATGATTAATGTTGTGCCTGAGTTTGATGTATGTTGTGTCTGAGTTTGATTTAGGTTATGTCTGAGATTGATGTATGATGTGCATGAGTTTGATGTATGGCGTGTCTGAGTTTATTTTCTATTGCGACTGATTTAAGGACGTTGTGATTGAGTTAGTATTCTACTGCGTCTGAGTTAGGTTTCTGTTGTGGCCGATTTATAGATGTAATTGTCGCTGAGTTAGTATTCTTTACGGCTGAGTTAGGTTTCTTAATGGCTGAGTTAGGTTTCTTAACGGCTGATATATAGAAGATAATTGTGTCTGAGTTAGTAATATTTGCGGCTGATTTATGGCTGAGTTATTTCTGTGGCTGGTTTGTGAGACATCCCTCAACCTATAGACGCAATAGGACAAGATGTGTAGGGTAATCTGAAGAAGTTTCCTGTTGGAGTGATTGCTAAGCTAGCTGATAGCAAATTCGTGTGGTATGGTAAGACCGTACATTATCTACTATGTAGACAGCTGCGAATATATAAGAAGGAGATTTGGTGTCTCCTTATTGGTTTGGGTGTATGAATCTGTCACAGTGTTCGGAGAGCTTTTTGCGGATGAAGATGGCAGCAGAGATCTTCGATGAAAAAGGTTATAATTTGCTAGCGTAGTTTGACGCATGATTTACCATGAAAGAACCCTATATTTGGCTTATCGTTTATT
Source organism: Brassica oleracea var. oleracea (assembly GCF_000695525.1). Taxonomy (NCBI): domain Eukaryota; kingdom Viridiplantae; phylum Streptophyta; class Magnoliopsida; order Brassicales; family Brassicaceae; genus Brassica; species Brassica oleracea. Next base: position 26,838,176 of record NC_027748.1, on the reverse strand, counting down.
TTATATGACTTATGGTATTTGATTTTGTATTTGACTTAAGCTTATGCTTTGTTTATCATAACCAAATCATCTCGTTTAAACTACACAGCCGTGACGTTAGATATAACTCAGCCAAACCTCAAAAAATACCCTTAAATACGAAATGAATTACAGAAGTCAGTCGTCTCGTCTACATAATACAGCCGTGACGTTAGATATAACTTAGCCAAACCTCAAATAATACCCTAAAATACGAAATGATTTACATAAGTCAGTCGTCTCATCTACATAATACAACCGTGACGTTAGATATAACTCAGCCAAACCTCAAACAATACCCTAAAATACGAAATGATTTACATAAGTCAGTCGTGTCGTCTATATAACTCAGCCGTGACGTTACATATAACTCAGCCAAACTACAAACATACCCTAAAATACGAACATGTAATGAAAATAAACAAAAACATAATTATTTAAGGTTCCTCTTATCACTATGAAGATGGATGATATAACCCATCTGAAAGTGTAATTTTTTTTTTTAATATACAAGTTGACACCATCTCATGATTTTGAGGTACTTGTTATCTTGCAATTACTTACAACCTTACATGTAGACATAAGTTGTGAGCCTAATTTAGATAACATTAACCATATAACTACTTTCAACTGAATTTTTGCATTTCTAATATTGCCTAGGTATACCTAAACTCTAAACTCCAAACTCTAAACCTTAATTTCTAAACCCTAAACCCTAAACTTTAAATAACTCAGCCATCATTGTAATTTTAATAACTAAGCCGTGAAGTTAACATAACTCAGCCATCATTGTAATTAACTCGCAACTGTTCATGTTTTTGGGTGGGAATAGGAACTTGCAATTTTTATTCATTGAATTTGGCGACTATTCGCATTTCTATTTCCCTCTACATATACGTCCATTCTTTACATTGGAGACAATGGAACGACGTGCATGAGGAAAATTTTTAAGCCTTCATCAACAATATATGATCCTCTAGCACATGTTGATCCAGCGAAATTGGAAAAACTTATGCAACACATTAAAGCCTGTTGGGGTCAAAATTGGTCACGACGGAATCAATGTATGAAAGTCCCCGTAAAAATCAGCATGAACGCTTTTACGAAAAGAAATCTACGTAAAGAGATCTTTACGAAGAACTTTGCGGTAAAATCTTGCACTAATCTCGGTTGATTCGTCGAAACTAAACACCAATAGTCCGAGAAAACGTTCATGAAACGTCAGATAAAGATCCAGACAAGGTCGCAACGTAGCGACCGGTCAGCGAACGAGCCGGTCGCTACGTAGCGACCGACCAAGCCATTCTGTCAGTCGCTACGTAGGGACCGACCCACGAACGAGTCGGTCGCTACATAGCGACCGACCCGCGAACAAGTCGGTCGCTATGTAGCAACCGACCAAGCTTCGGTCGGTCGCTACGTAGCGACCGATCCAGCGCAGACCAGGTTGCTACGTAGCGACCGAACTGTCTCGGACATCGATCAACGGGTACGACCCAAATTTGTTTATTCTCGTTTGTTCCTCAATGCTAGCTCCCATGTACCGCAGCCATATCATCTCTCACATCATTCCGATCAAAGTTACCGTTGAAACTTTACGATAAAAACCGCGAGAACTTGTTTTTGGCGAAAAGAAAATCATAACAAACGTTTCATGTCGAAAGACGGCCTGTGGGAACCGAAATTTGCACTGTCGATTTCCGTTTAAATAAGGAAACTAGGAAAGTCCTAATTTCCCAGAAGTCCCGAATATCTGCTAATACCACAAGCCAAGCAATCAGAACGCAAGAATAACAACGATAAAGCATAAGAAATCGAAAAGAGAGCAAAGTAGATCTTATTCCGAATTCGCCTTTGTGCGTTACAACAAGGTAAGAGCCTGGGCTACGAGAGCTGTCGGCGAGA
>NC_027748.1:26835812-26836135 GCF_000695525.1 Brassica oleracea var. oleracea | reverse complement strand
GAAAAGTCCTCTCCATGCCTCTCGCCTAGGACTCCTTATATACTGGCTCCTAGGTCGGTTTACGCTTTTCCTCTTCTGCCCTTAAGCAGGCATAGCATAAAAATGGAGATATTCCATTTTTTTCGATCTTCGTAACTATCTTCAAAATTTCGTATTTATCCGCGGAAACTTGACATTTATCTTTCCTTGCGAACCAAGCGTAAACCGTCTTGCGGCTTACGGGCTGTTGGTTAAAAAATCATAAATTGGGCCTCGAGTCATGTCTTAGGTCCCTTTGGGCCGTCTTTTGACTCGAAGCGTTTATTACGGCTTCTTTCGATAAA
>NC_027748.1:26833935-26835530 GCF_000695525.1 Brassica oleracea var. oleracea | reverse complement strand
AATTCGAACGAAGCTTTATCTCGGGAACATACGTTGGACATTAACTTCGTCGCAACTGTTTTCGACCCCAACAGTTAGCCCCCCAGCTCGTTAGGATCGTGGATTTCTAGTGAGATCCCAACGTGCGGCATGGTGAGTTCGGACGAGATTGGTGTATTTGGGCGAAGTTCGTGTCCGAAAATCCGCAAGTAAATAGTAATTTCTCATGCCTATAAGAAGGGAGGTAATTTCTTCACAATCTTTACACTTACTCATTCTCATAGAGAGGTTTCATGAAAAATTCTTTCTTCTTTCACTTTCTCTCTATCATTTCCTTCTTGATAAAAAAAAAAAAGAAAAACATGAGATGTCGAGAAAGAAGAGGAGTGACTCCGATCCTGATGACCAAGGTCCCGACGCTGCTCCCACGATTGCGACGGGGCTGAATTCTTCGAAGGGGAAAGATATTGACCTCGACGACCTGGAGTTTTTGGTGGACGATTGCATGCTTCCAGGATGAGATCCGGACCTTGCTTTCGGTGATGGAAGCGGTACGAGCGAGGTCCCTATTCCAGACTTTGATGATTTCTTCGATGGTCTTCCCTCGGGCTTCGATGCTCCTCCGTCCACGAACGAGTCGGGGAGGCCAAAAGTCGTCGCGGAAGGATCTCGTATCATCAACGGGGTATAGGCTTTAAGAATTTTGATGATCGTTTCAAGTGTATATATATATATTTTTTTTTGCGTATAACGTGTCAATTGTTTTTACAGGGCTTGAACTTGCTTGGATCGGCCATTGAGGCGAGCCATAGAGAAGCCATGATCTATCGCTTTAAATCGGAGAAGGCGGAGACGGATCTTGCTCGCATGCGAGATGAGATGTTGGCGCGAGATGTTCAACTCGCTCGTGGTCATGCCAGGGCTGTTCGTAGGGCGGAACGGAAGGGCAAGAGGGAGATTGTCGAGGTGATGAAGACTCGCGCCTCTCAATTCCAGGTTGAGTACGGGAACCTCAAGGATGCTTTCAACTCGTTGGACGACTTCCGTGAGTGTCGCGGTTCAGTCGGGAGCCTTTGGAAGACGCGGGCGGATGACTACGTTTTCGAGAGGGAGATGGAGTTAATGAAGGGTGGTATGAAGGATCATGCTCACGCTAAGACGCTCATTTCTCTGATCGACCGAGGATTCTGGGATTCTGGGATCCCATCCCGGTGAACTATCCTGCGGATACATTCAGAGCTTCCTTGTCCGGAAATTTTAACTTTGATCTGTGAGAGGTGAGTGTTTGACGGGAAGAAGTTTTTCCCTTACCTAGTATTCTGCGGCCAAGTGTGGCCTTCGTTCATATATGTCCTGCTGTGTGTGGCCTTCGAACTTTGTATGGGCCTGTTTTGGCCGTTTTTATTTTTATCGGGACTGGCCGTTGGTGGCTTTGAACCCCTACCGCTATGCGGTTTATATAATGGATGTTTGTTTGAGTTACTTTGTTTCGAGTGGGTTTGAAGTAAACATGAGTTGTCTTCTCATATTCAACTTCGTTGAGGCGTTCAATCTGTTAGTTTGTTCAAGACGTGAGTTTTTCGTAAAAATTATTTATTCTTACGGACTTTCGGAAA
>NC_027748.1:26833612-26833799 GCF_000695525.1 Brassica oleracea var. oleracea | reverse complement strand
GTTAAGGTTTGTGCGGAGACTAGCCGGCTATCGATTTTCCTGTTGCGATTTCTACCTGATTCGTACCGATTTAAAGACCGCGATAGGTTCTCGGCTTATATGACTTGTATAGCATGAATCGAGCATCTTTCCAGAGACAATTTTTAAGCCAACTGGAAGTGCTAGACCAAAATTTCGGATTTTTTTT
>NC_027748.1:26833462-26833526 GCF_000695525.1 Brassica oleracea var. oleracea | reverse complement strand
GGACGAACGAAGTGTATGGTTTTTGTGGTCGCGTTCGGACAATTTGTTCGTATCGTCTCGACTT
>NC_027748.1:26826042-26833374 GCF_000695525.1 Brassica oleracea var. oleracea | reverse complement strand
TGCTGACAAGAGTCTTAACGTTTGTAGATTTTCTAAGCGTGTTCTGAGACTTTTGCGTTAATTGTAGCGCAAGTGTCTTAAAAAGGAGCGACGCATATTGTAGTAAAAATTCCTCGAAATCTCTAGAAAACTCGATTACAATAACGTATCTTTTAGTATGTGGGAGTATACGAGTATGCGCACCCACTCCCCCCCCCCTTTTTAGAGAGGGGGATAGCTGAACTCGTCTTTCGACGAGCTGCCTACGTACCTCTTTCGAGGATCAAGCCATCTCGTAGTTCTATTTTATGCCGCGAGCGTTTTTACTCGGCGATTGTTGCCGTGCTGACCGCCTTGATCGTGATGACCGTGGCCGGGTAAGCGTTATCTTCCAGATGTTCCGGTTGAGTCGTAGTGTCGGCTTCAGACTCGTGCTGAGTTTCGACACCCGAAGCGTTTGCGTCAGCAGACGATGTTAAATCGTCTTTTCTTGAGACGTTTTTGGTCAAAGATTTATCTATCTTCGTGCGTTTGCGATTTTCCATTGCAGAGGTCGTCATCTGCCTTCACTTGTGCTCCGCGAAGAAGCATAGTCGCGACTGTTTCTGACATCCCCAGATAGATGCGACTCCGTTTGGGGTCGGGAATTTGACACCCAGGTGGTACGTTGGCGGAACGGCTTGCATGGCGTTGAGCCATGGGGTTCCCATGATCACGTTGTAGATGGCAGGATGATCGACCACCGCGAATTCGACGATTTTCGTGATCTTCTTGGCCATGACTGGCAGCTGGATTGACCCGACGGTCATCGATACTTCGCCTGAAAAAACTGTGAGCGGTTTCGGCGTTGGACTTACTTCTCCGAGTTCGATGCTCATCCGATTGAGAGTGTCGCGGAAGATTACATTGACCGTGCTTCCCGTGTCAATGAGTACTCTTCCGACTTCCAGATCTCGTATGACGAGATCTATGACGAGCAGATCGCAGTGAGGTTGATCGATCCCGCCGGCTTCCTCCTTCGTGAAGGTGATTGAGCAATTCTGATCATCTCGGGTAGGAGACCATGTAGGCCAGTTTGCGCTCGACTCCGCCTTCCGTTGGTAAGCCTTGATGTCCGAAACCGTATCGCTGTAGAATTGCGATCCTCCAATGATCATGTTGACTCTGCGACGATTGTTATCGTTCCCCTTGTCATCTGGCCTTCTGCCGCGTTTATCCCCGGATTGGTTTCTTTGAGGAGATTGCGGGAGGATTTCTGTCCGGCTTCGGGGGGCGATCGGTCTCGAGGATGAGATCTTGCACGCTGGTCACTTCCGAGAGCTCTCCAGCTAGTAGCTTCGTGGCCAACCTTGCTCCCAAGACTTTGCAGTTAGTCGTGGAGTGTCTTCGAGACTGGTGGAACTCGCAGAAGGCATTTTCATCATATCCTTGATTGTGAGTCCACGTATTACCCGTGGTTCGGCCCTGGTCCGAGCCGATCGCGTAATTGTGCGCTCCTTGGAGATCTTCCCCCTCGTGATGGAAGTACTTGTCGTTACGAGGGTTCTTCGTCTTCATTTTTGGATCTACATCTTTTGAGGATGGTCTCGCCGACTTATGTTTTTGCGATAAGACTTTCGTTTCTTCCTCGATCATGATGTAGTCCGTCGCCTTGTGGAGGGCGTCCTGGATCGTCCGCGGTTTGTCGAGGGCTATCCATTTTCTGAATTTCGACTTGTACCAGAGCCCTTTCTGAGCGCATCAATGGCCACCTTGTCGCTTATCCCGCTGACCCTGGACATTACCAACTTGAATCGGCTGATGAACTCACGGAGGGGTTCGTCTTCCCTCTGGGACATACTCCAGAGATCGACATCGGAAGTTTCTCATTCTATGAACATAGTGTATTGCTTGAGAAATTCCGATGGGAGCTATCGGAAACTTTCGATAGAGTTTCGCTTAAGGCGTGTGAACCATTCGAGGGCTGCTCCTTCTAGATTCTCGACGAACAGGCGGCAGTAGCCGGCGTCTTTTTCACCGTCCTTCAGCCTCGCTCTTCCCATCGTGATGTGGAAAGCCTGCAGGTGCGCCTTCAGATCGGTCGTACCATCATACCTCGGTACTTTGAGTTTTCCCGGATCGGATACCCTCATATCTGAGATGCGAGTGGTGAAGGGGGTCTTCCGAGCCCCTTCCAGCAGCCTGTCGATCTCGGGTGCAGCGCTGGTAGCGTGATGGATTTGGGATTTCACGTCTCTTACTTCTGCCGTAGTCTTGGTGATATAGTCGCGAAGATCGCGGATATCCGATGTCTCGTCAGCAGATATCCGAGCCTGTCGGCGTTTACTGCGAGTGAGCTCGGTTTGCTTTTCAGCCAGCTCCTCTTGTTCGTTCCAATAGAGGATCTCCTCCTTTTCTGTCATTGGTTTGTCGAACGGAGAGCTTTCCCGAGTGAATCGGCTTCTGGTCCTCCTTGGATGTCTGTCAACGTCCTCAGCAGTATTGTTGGAGACATCGCTAGGATCCAGGTCGGCGTGCTCGACTCCGTTGTCCTCCGAAGCTTTCGCGGGAGGCGGTGGATTTTTAGGGTTTCCCTTTTCGATGGGAGATTTCTCGCTAGGGTTTTGACCCAGAGGTCGTTCCTGCGCGGCTCCAGGCCTGTCGAGTGGGGTTGCGAAGTCGAGTCTTTTCCCGCAGACTTTAGTGGTTCCGCGGGGGCGGATTGCTTGAGTCCTTTCCGTTAAAGTTTCAACTTGTTTGGTCAAGGTGTTCACGAGCTTATCTTGTTCTTCCGACCTTTTTTCGTAGGTGGCGAACCTCTTTTTAAACTCCTCGAGCGCCGCGGCGTTGGCTGTTGCGTTGGCCGCGGATATGTCCGCTGCGGGAGTGTGGAGATCAGTGCCGCTGCCTCCGTTAAGAGGAGTCTGCACGTTATCCGCGTCGTCAGTTGACATGTCGGGTTGAGCGTGATGTGGTTGAGAGTTAGATTGATCCGTACCCCCCCACCTTCTAACGACAAACTGTGGGAACCAAAATTCGCACTGTCGATTTCCGTTTAAATAAGGAAACTAGGAAGGCCCTAATTTCCCAGAGGTCCAAGATATCTGCTAATACCACACGCCAAGCAATCCGAACACAAGAATAACAACGATAAAGTATAAGAAATCGAAAAGAGAGCAAAGTAGATCTTATTCCGAATTCGCGTTTGAGCGATACAACAAGGTAAGAGCCTGGGCTACGAGAGCTGTCGGCGAGATTCCTAGTTCTAATACCCTAAGACGGCAATAACCTGGTTGAGTCGCAGCTCGAATAACAAAAAAGGAAATATGCCTAATTGCTCTAAGTGCTAAGTTTGCTCTGAGAAAAGTCCTCTCCATTCCTCTCGCCTAGCACTCCTTATATACTGGCTCCTAGGTCGGTTTACGCTTTTCCTCTTCTGCCCTTAAGCCGCCATAGCATAAAAATGGAGATATTCCATTTTTTCCGAACTTCGTATTTATCTTTAAAATTTCGTATTTATCCGCGGAAGCTTGACATTTATCTTTCCTTGCAAACCAAGCGTAAACCGTCATGCGGCTTACGGGCTATTGGTTAAGAAATCGTAAGTTGGGCCTCGAGTCATGTCTTAGGTCCCTTTGGGCCGTCTTCTGACTCGAAGCGTTTATTACGGCTTCTTTCGATAAAGAACGAACTTTCTGCGGTTTTTACCGTAAAGTTTGATCGATGACTTAGAATGGCGGGAAACATGAAATGGGTTCGCTATGGTCTTCGAGAGATAGCATCGAAGGGTAGAGGAGAATGCATTCGGCTTCGGGACGGACGCTCGGTCGCTACGTAGCGACCAGACAGCATGCATGTGCAGTAGTAGCGTAATGACCGAGCTTGGTTTGTCCGTGTTCCGATCGTCATACTCGGACCGATCCGTTACCGGTCTGGGCATGTTTCTGATGGCTTATGTTTGATCTAAATAGAATTCGAACGAAGCTTTATCTCGGGAACATACGTTGTGACATTCTCTTGAGCGAGCATGATTTGTTGCGAAAGACATACTTGTATTTTGCGGGGATTTGGACGTTATCTTCGTTGCAACCGTTTTCGACCCCAACACGGCCCAACGAGGTCTAAAACACGACTACAAGCCCACTTACGATTCTTTAAGAATGAACTCGTAGATACTATGGCGGTTTATGTTTTTATGATAAAAACAAATATAAAGATAAGTTTCCGCAGAAAAAAATGTAAAGTTTCCGCGGATAAATATGAAGGTCGTAAAAAATAGAATACCTCCATTTTTCACTTAAGACGGCTTAAGGGCAGGAAGGAAAAAGCTAAAACCGACCTTGGAGGAGTATATAAGGAGTCCTAGGCGAGAGGCACAAGGGAAGAACTCTCGGCACTTGGAAACTTTGAGGTATTATTCTCGACATGCTCTGTTTCTATGACTGGCACCCGATTACCAGACGAACGTGCACAAGCAGTTTGATCTCTTGGTTCACTCTTGAACTACGTTCGGCTTGATCCTCGAAAGGGGTACGTAGGCAGCGTTTCATAAAGTTCAGTCCGAAATCAATCAAAACCATTTTCATATCTTTTCCGTCTTCTGTTATCAAGCTGCGGCTCAACTAGGTTTAAGGTTTTAGGTTGCTAGAGCTAGGTACTGAAAGCTCTTGCGGCCGAAGATCTTATAATCTCTTGTAATGATCGCAACGCTCTTACGCGAATTCGAAATAAGATCTACCTTTTCTATAAATTTGTTTTGTTATCTTTTCATATTTTCCGCATTTATTTGGTCATTTGTCGTTGGCTCTAGCAGAGAATCTGGGACCTCAGGGAAAGTTAGGGTTTCCTGACTTTCCTCTGATTACGGAAATCGATGGTGTGAATTTCGGTTCCCACAAAGCCATTCCCCCCCAAAAAACCAGCACCACCAACTAAAAGACCTATTACAAGAACAACTGACTATGAGGGTGACTTCTACAGCATACTCATCACTGAAAGACCATTGCCAGAATATGAATATGGATGGTTGTTTGATAATGTAAGTCTCTATTACGGCTGAGTTATATATTCTATTACGGCTGAGTTATATTATGGCTGAGTTATATATTCTATTATGGCTGAGCTATATAGTCTGTTATGGCTGAGTTATATATTCTTTTACGACTGAGTTATATATTATATTACGGCTGAGTTAAATATTGTTTGATGACTTAGTTAATCTTCATTATGTAGCATGTCGCTGCATATATAAAAGTCCTCATTGGAAGGTCCATGCGAGATCCCACCCCTTTCTGGTCCAAGCGCATTGCCTTTATTGATCCTTGGTTCCTGCTTGTATGGGTTCACGATTACCAGCAGTTCAAGATAAAACCTGGTCTGATGAAGTTCAAAGCCACTGGCTATGAAGATTTAACAAATGGTAAGATTCCCTATGAATTACAAACAAACTTGAACTGGTTTGTAGATGTGGACCACTTGTATGGAATGCTTCAAGTTAGTGGCGATCACTGGGTGGCGTTTCACGTGGATCTGAAGAAGGAGAAGATTGATTGCTACGATCCAATCATTGGACAGGTAACACCCGAAAGTGAGAATAGGATGCTAAATGCACTTAAGCCGCTAACATAAATGCTCCATGTGATGTTGAATGATGTTATTCCTGCCAATCTCCGAAAATCTAGTAAAAAGCAGTTCGCATTCAGAAGGAGGAAAGGGAAATATATTCCACAAAATACCCAAATTGGCGATTGTGGGGTGTATTCGTCGAAGTTTGTCGAGTGTTTAGCGTTTTAGGTAACTTTTGATGGGATAAACGATAAAAATATTCAAGGTTTACGGGTGAAGATGGCAGCAGAAATCCTCGATGATGGAGAAAATAGTGTGATGAACAGTATGTTGGATGCAAAAAAATAACTTTGTGTTGTATTTGACTTAAGTTGTGAAATTTTATTATGTATTGGACTTTCGCTTATATATCTCAGCCTTATCGCTAATACAACTCAGCCATAACGAATATGTGTAAAGTTAATATAACTCAGCCGTAACGTTAATATAACTCAGTCGTAACGTTAATATAACTCAGCCGTAAATATTATAATAATGGGACGTTTCGTCTTTCTTGATTTGACCGTGTTGTCCATTAATTATGGTGCATCGAGTGTGTAGAAAATACGACTTAAAACTAATATTGACACGTTTATAATATCGAGGCCTTTATAATATCGAGGCGATAATACTTTATAATTTAAAACAACTCAACCACAACGTTTACGGTAACTCAGCCGTCAAAGATTATATAACTCAGCCCCACTGTTTAATCAACCTAAAATATAACTTAGCCGTTTAATATTTTAATAATGGGACATTTCGTCTTTCTTGATTTGACTCAGCCATACATTTAATAAAAATCAGACAAAACGTTTATATAACTAAATATTAGAATAATGGGACGTTTCGTCTTTCTTGATTTGACCGTATTGTCTATTAATTATGGCGCATCAAGTGTGTGGAAAAAACAGCTCAAAACTAATATCGAAGCTTTATAAATCGAGAAGATAATACTTTATAATTTAAAATAACTCAGCCATAATGTTTACGGTAACTCAGCCGTGAAAGATTATGTAACTCAGCCCCATTGTTTAATAAACCTAGAATATAACTTTAGCCATTTAATATTAACGTTTATTAACCCAGCCTTAACTTATTAGGTTGGTTTAAGTCAGCCATACATTTAATGTAACCTAGCCGAAAATAAACGTTAACTCAGCCGTAAATAAACGATGTGGGAACCGAAATTCACACTGTCGATTTCCGTAAAATAAGGAAACTTAGGAAAACCCTAATTTTCCAGAGGACCCGGATCTCTGCGAGAGCCAACGACAAGTAACCAAATAAATGCGGAAAATATGAAAAAACATGATAAAACGAATTTACAAAGAAAGTAGGTCTTATTTCGAATTCGCGTAAGAGCGTTGCGATCATTGCAAGAGAATACAAAGGCTTTGGCCGCAGGGGCCGTCAGCGAATTATCTAGTTCTAGCAACATAAAACCCTAATCCTAATTGAGTCGCAGCTCGATAACAAAAGACGAAAAAGATATCTAAAAGGCTTTGATTGATTTTGGACTGAACCTTATGAAAGACTGCCTGCGTACCCCTTTCGAAGATCAAGCCGAACGTAGTTCAATTGGTAGAGCTGGACAAGAGATCGAACTTCCTAGGCGAGTTCGTCTAGTGATTGAGTGCCAGTCATAGAAACCGAACTTGTCGAGAATAAGCCTAAGTTTCTAAGTGCAGAGAGTTCAGAGTCTAAAAGAGTTCTCCCCCATGCTTCTCGCCTAGGACTTCTTATATACTAGCTCCAAGGTCGGTTTAC
>NC_027748.1:26824443-26824670 GCF_000695525.1 Brassica oleracea var. oleracea | reverse complement strand
AATGCATGGATTGGTGTCGTATCGATGTTCGGAAGAGCTCGATCACTGCGTAGCGACAGAACTTTGGCTCGAGCCCGGTCGCTACGTAGCTACATAGTGACCGAGCGGGACGATCGCTCGGTCGCTACGTAGCGACCGAGATTCGGTTCGAGCTCGGCCGCTGCGTAGCGACCGAGCGGAACGAGCGCTCGGTCGCTACGTAGCGACCGAGCTTTGGCTTGAGCTCG
>NC_027748.1:26817925-26821733 GCF_000695525.1 Brassica oleracea var. oleracea | reverse complement strand
TGAAACAAAAATCTGCGCGATGGTGACTCGAGAGAGAAGCTCGAGGAGTGGTCCAGCTCGCCATTGGGCGAGCTGTGTGAGCTCTCAGCGCTCGCCACAGGGCGAGCTGATGCGGACAGTCTCGATTCGTCGGTCTGACTTGTTTTTGTCGTAAAACCTCAACGGAAAGTCTGATCGAGACGAAACGAAAAGCTGTACGATTGAGACTGGAGAGAGAAGCTCGAGGGGTGATCCAGGTCGCCGTAGGGCGAGCTGAATGAGCCCTCTCAGCTCGCCACACGGCGAGCTGATGCGGACAGTCTCGATTCGTCGAGCTGACTTGTTTTCGTCGTAAAATTTCAACGGAAAGTCCGATTAAGATGAAACGAAAAGCTGTACGATCGAGACTGGAGAGAGAAGCTCTAGGGGTGATCCAGGTCGCCGTAGAGCGAGCTGAATGAGCCCTTTCAGCTCGCCACACGGCGAGCTGATGCGGAAAGTCTCGATTCGTCGAGCTGACTTGTTTTCGTCGTAAAATTTCAACGGAAAGTCCGATTAAGATGAAACGAAAAGCTGTACGATCGAGACTGGAGAGAGAAGATCGACGGGTGATCCAGGTCGCCATAGGGCGAGCTGAATGAGCCCTCTCGGCTTGGCTCGGTCGCTACGTAGCGACCGAGCTTTGGCTCGTGCTCGGTCGCTACGTAGCGACCGAGCGGGATACGTAGCGACCGAGTGGGACGATCACTCGGTCGCTACGTAGCGACCGAGCAGGACGATCGCTCGGTCGCTACGTAGCGACCGAGCTTCGGCTTGTGCTCGGTCGCTACGTAGCTACCGAGCGGGACGATTGAGCACGCTACGTAGCGACCGAGCACGCTACGTAGCGACCGAGCACGCTACGTAGCGACCGAGCACGCTACGTAGCGACCGAGCACGCTACGTAGCGACCGAGCACGCTACGTAGCGACCGAGCACGCTACGTAGCGACCGAGCACGCTACGTAGCGACCGAGCACGCTACGTAGCGACCGAGCACGCTACGTAGCGACCGAGCACGCTACGTAGCGACCGAGCACGCTACGTAGCGACCGAGCACGCTACGTAGCGACCGAGCACGCTACGTAGCGACCGAGCACGCTACGTAGCGACCGAGCACGCTACGTAGCGACCGAGCACGCTACGTAGCGACCGCGCATGCTACGTAGCGACCGAGCACGCTACGTAGCGACCGAGCACGCTACGTAGTGACCGTGCACGCTACGTAGCGACCGTGTACGCTATGTAGCGACCGAGCTTTGGTGAGAGATCGGTCGCTACATAGCAACCAGCTTTTACGCTGGTTGCTACGCGGCAACCATGTTCTCGTCTTTCTCCGATTTTTCGTGAATGTGTTTTCTCCGCAAGATTCTTCGTAAAAATAGATCTTTTTCTAAGATTTATTTTTCGTAAAAACGTTCATGCCAATTTTTACGGACTTTCAGACATTGATTCCGTCGTTACCGATTTTGACCCCAATAAACGACAACTGAGACATAATTAAACATAAATCCATACATTAATATGTTGTTCTACATACATAACGGCATAGCAAAGAACATAAAAATATAAGTTTCTGATAGTGTTTCAAAAAAAAACAAAAAAAGATAAGTTTCTGATACAATGCATCTTCACCCTTTCCTTGTGTCCCTAATCAGACTTATTGGTTCAAAGTCACAGAAGAACAGTCCCACCACTTTGATCCAGAAATAGGGGTTACACATGTTGTCATCTTTACTGGTATCAATGTGCCACAAGCAGGGATATTCACGCTTCAAAAGAGGAGTACATTGGCAACTGTAGAACGACGAAACAACCGCTGAAATGAACTCGACCCTCTTTGCGCGGAAGGCGTCACCGTGCCACAAACCCCATCCCCATTTCACAGATTGCACTAACTTCCCGATCCTGACAAAGGATTCTCTTGGAAAATGAGCAAAATACTCCTCATCATCTTCCCAAAAAAATTTCCAAGTCATTGCGTGTGTATACACATCATGCTCATATCCTGCATCCGCTGCAAGATTCATGAGAGCAAGACCTTTTTCTTCAAGGTTTAATGTGAAGACAAACTGTACACCCTAAGTGTGCTTGGATTTTTCTCAGCGTAACAAGTTTTCAATAAATCAGCAGGCATATTGAGTCCCCAGGGAACGAATAACACATCGTAAAAATGGTATAACCTACGTCGATCTGCTAACGCCTTCATCAACTTGCATGATGCTCTAAGGTCATAGAGATCTTTGAAGGAGTTACCGGTCACACATTCAACAACAAACGCCTGAATTTCTTCAGACATTTCAAGAATCGGGAAATATTTTATTCTCTTTGAGAGGGGTGAAACAGATTTCGAGATAGAGAGTAATTGTGTAAAATAGAGATTTTAAAGTTGTATCGTTTGAGAAGACACATTATTTATCACCAATCGAACGGTTATGTTATCGCGACGAATCGCTTTGCGACGTTTGGGTTTTTTGAGAGGGAATTTGATCCATAACTCAGCTGTAGAACAAAACATTAAAACCCAAAATCCAGCTGTAATACAAAAACATGAAAATCCATAACTTAGTCTTAACACAAAACATTAAAACCCAAGACCCAACCGTAATACAAAAACATGAAAATCCATAACTCAGCCGTAATACAAATCAAGAAAATCCTAAACCCAGCCGTAATACAAATCAAGAAAATCCTAAACACAGCCTTAATACAAAAAAATACAACATTTTTACATCTGACAAGTTTTCGCATTATGTCCACTATGTCTACATCGAGAACATGTGTGTTCTTTCCTAGGACGTTTGTTTGCAAGTGCAACTTCTAAAGCAGATTTCATCCTTTTTTTTTAGGTCTTCCACTACAAGAAAACATAAGCTTAACGAGGGCGGTTTTCCTCGTGAGTTCGTCGTAAAAGAAGCTTTACGAGGAATTAGCGAGGAAACACGTTTTCTCGTTACTCATCCGTCGTAACACATATTTCCTCGCCAATTCGTCGTAACTTAGCGAGGAAAATAGTTCGTCGTAAAGACGAAGTACATCATTTCGTCGTAAAGACCACGTAAATATTCCACGTAAGGAGGTCGTTATATTTCCTCGTAAATACCTCGAAACGTGTTCCTCGTAAACTACACGTAAATACCTCGAAAGTGTTTCCTCGCAAAATACACGTAACTGCCACGAAAGTATTTCCTCGTAAAATACTCGTTTATCTTTCCTCATCATTTCCTCGTAAATTTTTCCTTGTAAATTTTTCCTCGTAAAATACTCGTTTATTTTTTCTCATCATTTCCTCGTAAAGTTTCCGCGTAAATAGGCCGTACATTAGCTACGAATTTACTTCGTTTTTATTATTTTACAGAATTTAAAAATATAATTAAAAAAATAATTAAAATTATTTAATTTATTAATAAAATTATAATTTAAAATAAAAATCAAATCAATACGAAAATATTTTATATATAAATAAGTTTTGAATTTATAATACAACAACCGGAAAAAAAGAACTAAGGGTCGTTCATCGCCTGGTAGAATTCCTCACTCCTCCTTGCAACATCTGCCTCGTTATGTGTGTCGGATGACTCGCCTGGAATGGGATGTTGTTGTCGCATGTTCCTCAACATGGACTCCCATTCCGGATTTGTGGCCGCTATAACGTCCATGAAGCCCTCGACTCCACCCATACGAGCTTTTGTCGCGGCCAACTCGTTACGCACCTCAGTGACTTCATCATCCCGTCGCTGATCATAAGACGATGTCGCTCTCGGAACATCGTTGACGGAACCAATCCCCAA
>NC_027748.1:26815782-26817265 GCF_000695525.1 Brassica oleracea var. oleracea | reverse complement strand
TTATAAAAGAATTTTAAACGAATTAAAAAAAAATTAATGCAACATACCACAAAGTTCCGTCCGGTCGGTCGGGGTCGATGACTGGTAAACCTTCTCTGCCTGGCAGACGGATAATGTCCTCTACAGTGTACTGCGAGTAAGGAGCACTCGGAGGCACCATCAAATCGGGATGAATCTCGGCGGGCATCGGAGGTGCCATCGGAGGAGGCACAGGAGGAGGCATCGTCGGATGAGCCATCGGGGAAGGCACATGAGGAGCCGATGGTGCACTAGAAGAAGTAGACCCAGAGACTTTCTGAGTGTACTGAGTCTCGGGGACAGTCTCCTGCCCGAAGAACCAGGAGCTGAAGAAGACGGGTCTAAACGACTACCCGGCTCACCGAACATCTCTATGTAATGAGCAGTAAGTCTGCCTTTTCGAACCTGGGAAAAAAATTTAATTTTTAAAATTAACATCAACAGTATATTTCCCAACATTATCCACCTAATCAACACTAAATAACATAAAATCCGTAAACCTATCTAAATTCCCTATACTAACCACCTAATCTATCATAAACTAACCAAATTAGAGAGGCTTACCATTGCCACGAAATGGAGAGGAAGTGGAGAGGAAGTAGAGAGGAAAGAAAGAGTGAGTGCTCGGGGGTATATATAAGATTACATATCGTCGCAATTTCCTCGTAAGGTTACGACGAAATAGGAAACAATTAAAAGGCCCGCGTTTTATACTACGATGAAATAGCGAGGAATTACAAAGGCCCACGTTTTTATATACGAGGTATTAACGACGATTTTATTATCGTTGCAAATTCCTCGCAATGTTACGACGAAATAGCGAGCAATCGTACGAGGAAATAGCGAGGAATTACAAAGTTCCGCGTTTTTATATACGAGGTATTAATGAGCCGTGCTTTCCTATAAATATACCCACAACTCTCCTTCTCAAACCACACACAAACTCCCAAATCACACTCTTCAGCAAAATCCTATTCAAATTATAAATATTTGGAAAAAAAAGGAAGACAAGAAGATATTAGAATTCATGTGGACGAGACTTACGTATTATAATTGCTGGAAGTCTTGCCACATGTGAATCTGGTATTTTTCTTCTTTTTCTTTTTTTTCTAGTTTTTACACTACGAGACATTTACGACGATTTTTTCCTACGTGGAATTAACGAGGCCCGTGTTCTTTATTTATTTTACGAGGTGTTTACGACGATTTCATCCTACGTGGATTTAACAGGGGTCGCTTTCTTTATTTTTTATTTCATCGTTATTTCCTCGTCTTCTTACGAGTCCTTTACGACGATTCTCTCTTACGTGGAATTAACGAGGCCTGCATCGTAAGTTCGACGTCGCTTTACGAGGAATTAACGAGTGTTATGTTTAAATCCCTAAAATCCGAAACTCCAAACCCCATATTCTTTATTTTCTACTTCATACATTCCAAACCCCATCTTTATTTCCATTCCAAACCA
>NC_027748.1:26801866-26814049 GCF_000695525.1 Brassica oleracea var. oleracea | reverse complement strand
AATTTTTTTTTCTTTCACGTTTTTTGTTGTTGCTCTGTTTAAAATGATGTTCAAACATCCATATTTATAGAAAATTTCGAATCTGGTAGTTGTAATTTTCCTATGAATTTACGAAGAAAATTAATTAGGTGGCAAAAAAAAACGTGTAACACCTACAAAGTTGGTGGATTCAAAATTTCCTCGCTAAATACACGTAAATTATTTCCTCATAAATAACTCGCGAAGTTTACGTCGTATTTACGAGGAAATATTATTTCCTCGTAAAAGACACGTCAAATTACATCGACTTTACGACGAAACGCTTTTGTCGTTACTTTACGAGGAAATAACGATGACATTATTTTTCCACGTAAGTTTCTCGGAAAATCGACGTAAATTTACGAGGATTGTTTTTCCTCGTTAACTTTCCTCGTTAAGCTTGTGTTTTCTTGTAGTGTTCCTGGTTGTTGACGAATACACGGGGGCAAGCACAGTTGGTTAGCCACGATTTCTAGAATAGGTTGCAATGAGTCAACCGGCATGACCGATTCAGCGTATGCGCTCACCAAGTAAACGATGTTATAGTAAGGACTGCACATAGATATACGACAAACATTATTGTTTTCCAAAGCTGCGATTGCGTGTACACATGGTAATTTCTCGCGTTTGAAACGCCAGCATGTGCACTTCCTCAATACCAAATTAACAACATGCAAAGACTCGCCAGATGATCCATATGTAACTTCAGTGTGATGAGCATCAAGATGACACATACAAGATTTCTGAATAATACTGCATAGAAAATAGAGTAGAAAACAAGGGTTCATGATAATGTTCTCTAGATGAGAGATGGAGCCTTCTCCCTTCCAAGTTGAAAATCGCCAAAATACAATATAGAGTTCTTGCAAAAAACTAGGGTCCAAAACAAAATAAAGATAAGGATGGCTTTTATATGGAGGCGCCATCGACTTCAGAGGAGAGATTTGGTGATTAGGGGAAATCTTTGAAAGATATGGAAACTTCCATAAATGTCGGGAACAATCGTCTGGCTGCTCCTGGTGGGATCAACCGTCAGACTGCTCCGCTCGATTGTTCCGCGGGGAAAGACTCCAAATCTTGCTCCTTTCTTCACGCTTCTTCCTTCAGCTCTTCAGTCAACTCCAGACCTGAAATGGCTCTAATAAGTCTAGACTAACTCTATAAAACATTGAAAAATAAGTAAGAAAGCATATACACAATGGTGTCAAAAACACCATATATCAATTCCCCCAGACTTAGATCCTTGTTAGTGCTCAAAAAAGGCAAGTATCAAGAATAGGGAAAAGGTTTGAAAGTGTGGGAACTCTCCTATTTCTCAACAACCATACCTTAACAACGAATCTCTGAACCATACAAGTAGGTAACTAAGACCACACACTTTTACCAGAACCTCACTGATCGCTGTTCGAAGATCGGCTCCATACTCTACATCTCAAACCTGAAAAAGCACACTATCGAGATATAACTCCCTATATTCATTTAAAAGTGGCGTGATCCTCTTATCACATGTATCATTCAGGGTAGACGGGCTAAGTGTGAACAGGCTAATTTTATAGTGAAGTTAAAGAGTGTTTAGGGGCTACCAATTTTTGTAGTGGATGCAGGATATCGCGCAAAATAGCTAGAGAGGACAGATCAATTGATGTCCACAACCCCTCACTCGTTTTGCTGACTTCTGGAGCTATCGCTCCGACTGTTCCCATGCTCCTTATTATTGGTACCAACTCTCTTTGTCCCCAGTGGTTCTCTTTTCTTGGTCCTTTTGCCGTAGTTTTTATGGTATTGAAAGGAGAGCTCTCATTCAGAATCTCGGTCAAGCATAAACTCTTCCTCATCTAGCTCCAACTGAATTAGCTCAAGAGGGTAGACGTCCAACCGGCTGTTGACGTCTGCTCGTTTTAGTCCTTCTTCTCCATCAGTGATCTCATATAAAAGAATACACAATTATTATTATTTTTTTTATACTATAAATGAAATACAAAAGATGAGATCAAGATGATGGTGTGACGGAGAAGGAGATGATGCATGGAATGATTGGTGCCAATGGAGACTCTGCTAGTTCTCCCTTGTTCTTTACTGACTGTTCTGGAGCATTTGTTCCGACTGCTTAAACCGACTGCTCTCCTTGTTCTGTTCGAACCTTTGCAACGATAACGAGTAAGAGACTGTGTCGATCCTTTCCTCTCCAACCTTTTTGCACATATCTGCATATATGAAACTGAAAAGAGAATGCATGAAGGTGGAATAAAGGCTTAGGAGCAAGGTAGGAACTAGCTAAAAAATGAGCTAGCCACTCAGGATCAGCAAGATGGATGAAAAGAATAAGAAGTCCTGAGTGTAGGTCTCGTTTCCCTGATCTAATGTCCATAAAAAGAGGAAATTGTAGTCAATATTAGGTTTAAGTTAGGTGGAGTTAAGTCTACTCAGTGTAACCTGATCAGCGGAAAACTTCTGGAGAGTCAACTGAGATAAATTAGGAGTGTTCCAGGTCCAAGTGTGGGTCTTTCGTCACTGCTAAGGTCACTGAATAAGAAAGTTAAAGCACGAGGTGGTTAAAAGATCATCACAGAATAGGGTCCTAATCCCCACAAGAGTTTGGACTGACTCGATAAAAACACAAGGACTGACTCAAACATAAAAGCCAAAAGTTCACAGAATCGCCTCCCCCAGACTTACTTCACACCATCCCTGGTTGTGAAAATAAATTTGAGGAAAGCTAAACAAACCAAATAAAAGCGAATAAAAAGCAGGAAAATAAATTGTTCAGATGGATAACACAATGAGAATAGATGATGTGGCGGGATCAGTCTGACTCCCTGCTCTCGGAGCGACCAGCTGTCCTCCTGTTCCGCAGTAGGCGCTCTCCAGCAGCAGAAGATCCAACCGGTTCCTTGCCTGGTCGGTGTGATTGCTGTGGAGTGTGCTCCTGCGCGGAAGTTATGCCCTCTTAGCCACTGAAGCAACCACCTATGATCGTCCTGAGGATCCTCTTCATGAGGCTGTTTTTCTTGCGCTGGGAATCATCCATCCAGCGGTGGTATGTCGCATCGTCTGCGTCATCATCGAGTGGGCCTAGATCATAGGCAGTGTCCTCGTCTGGTGTGATGTCCTCTACATCATCCATGCTTTGATCAGGGGGAGTTGCTCGCGGATCGGCACAAAGAAACTCCGGATCAGGCATGAAGCGAATGTTCTTGATCGTGCTGAAGTTCGTGAGGAGTGGCTGCAGTAGCTTGCAGTACAGCATGTTTTCTTCCTTGTTCGCGAACTTGTAGGTGCACTCGTCGCGGAGGATTTGGAAAGCGATCAGATAAGGGGTGTTGATGTACTCGGTCTCATGGTTTACCTCATACGAACGGAGGTTGATCCCAAAGTACTTGAAGAGAGGAGTGAGTAGGCTACCACATCGATCCTTTTTCCCCATCGGTCTTGTTCTCGGCTCTCATCAAGCAGTCTCGTCGTGTATAGAACATCCAGATGAGATGGTACCCAGGGTTAGTGTTAACCGCCTGGATTGGGATGTCTCTAGCTCTGCGGATTTCATCCTCAAGCCTCGAGTACAACATCTGCAGCTCTCCCTTGGTGACCTTCGAGGTCTGATCCTTAGCGAACAAGAGGTTGGAGACAATCTTTACAATCACCCTTAGAGTAGGGTATCTAATCTGCGACTGGTACGCCTTGCGGGATGTGAAAGTGCCGTTTACAATGAGGTCCCAAAAATGGTCTATTGGCGAGAATTTGTTAATCACTGACACCTCTCTACGTTTGCCAGAAATCATGTAAATCTCGTTGAGCTTGTCAAGCGAGAGAGAGCAGAACTTACCGTCGGCCATGAATGAGAAGGAACAGTTCTCATATGTTGGCTTGGAGGGGTCGTCGTACCTGATGTGAGCTGTAGCAAGCACTTGCCGAACAAGGTCTGGGTAGAGCTCGTGCGTTTGGTAGCAGAGCGGAGCAATCCCCATGGCGTGGAGAGTTTCGAACACATCAGTTTCGAGACCAAGGGAGGCAAGAGTGTCCGCGTGACCGAAGCGAGTGGGGAGGATCTCGATGTTGAGGAGTGAGTTGTACTGTTTCACAGACTCCTTATCCCATCCCTCACAGTTGAAATCGAGGAGCATCGGGTCGTCGATACGAATTGGCTGACCCTCCTGGTCCTTGCGCGGCCATGGGTATAAAGCCAGAGCATTGTGGTTTGGAGGCCTCACATAGTTCTCGCGGGTGATCTTCGGGGTTTTAACCGACTTTTGCTTGGTCCGTGGAGGCATGCATCTGCAAAAGGAAAGAAACGGTTAGTATTAGTACTGTTCGTGGGTTGTCTAGAAAAGGATGGAGTCATAACCATTCTCAAATAAACTCAAGTCCATTCAATTTCCAAACAACCCAACTATATCTTGAAGAACAATGACCAGAGAACTACCATAAATCAGTCAGCATCAAATCAACAATCTCAAAGTAACCGCATCACCTAAACTTGCTAACAGGCGTGATCTTCAGTCAAAGCTCTCAACAAGGCGGTTTAAATTCATTCTCACTTTTGATTCTTCTATCATTCTAGCAATCTTAAGATGTATTCATTCAAGGAATGTTGCCAACAAATATCCAATTAAAACACTTAGAAGAAGAAAAAGGAGAGAACTACGAATCGCGATTTGCATGCGCGATTGTGTGAGAGTTCGATTTGTTACCTTGTTTCGTTGAGAGCTGCAAAAACTGAAATGAATTCGAAAACCCAAAGAATTAGAACCAAAAGTTTGAGAATCGATGGAGTTTCAAGAGTTTTGATTAGGGTTCTTTTCTTAAGGGGATGAGTTCGCGGCGAGATGGGGAAGTGGGGAAGTGGGGAAGTGGAGAGAGTTGGGCCTTAAATAGGCAAAACCCTAAACCGCTTCCTCTTCTAATTTTTTTTAATTAATTTTTTTTTTTGGTTTTTATTTTTATTTTTTCGGTCCGAGACACTTACCTGGGGAACAGGCGTTGGTTTGTTCCGCAATGGGAACAGTCCTTCGGTTGTTCCGACTGAAGAGTTCAGGTTTTCTTGTTTTTAATCTGTAAGTTAGTTCCTAAAAATTTTTAAAACGAAAACAAGACTATAAATATATACTCACCAGTGGGTTGCCTCCCACCAAGCGCTTGGTTAAAGTCACTAGCTTGACTTTGATTAGCCTATTAGGCTGAGGAGGGATCATTTAAGGGAATTTCTTCACCTTCTGTGATAGTTGAGTCAGCAAGATATGGCTTGAGGCGCTGACCATTAACAACGAACTCTCCTCCTTTTGTGTCCAGCAACACAACAGCTCCACAGGGTCGAACCTCCTTGATTGTGAAGGGTCCGGACCATCTTAATTTCAGTTTACCAGGGAACAGCTTAACCCTGGAGTTGATCAGTAAGATCTTGTCGTTTGGTTCGAAGCATCTGCTAAAGATCCGCTTGTCATGGTAGGCTTTGGTCTTCTCCTTGTAGATTTTGGAGCTTTCGTAGGCGAGGTGCCTTATTTCTTCCAGCTCATGGATTTGAATGGTGCACCTTCCCTTAGCTGATTTAATGTCAAAGTTCAGAAGCTTGACAGCCCAAGCCGCCTTGTACTCTAGTTCGACAGGGAGATGACAGGCTTTCCCATAGATCAGGTGATAGGAAGTGGTCCCGAGAGGTGTTTTGTAGGTTGTTCTTTAGGCGCAGAGAGCATCATCAAGCTTGAGCGACCAGTCCTTGCGTGAGGTACTGACTGTCTTTTGCAAGATGTTCTTGATCTCTCTGTTGGAAACTTCAACCTGGCCACTCGTTTGAGGGTGATATGCAGTCGCTACCTTGTGCTTCACACCATTCTTCTTCAACAACCCTTGGAACACCTTGTTTATAAAGTGTGTTCCTCCGTCGCTGATGACAACTCTAGGAACTCCAAACCTTGGTAAAATGATTGAGCTGAACATCGTTAGTTGGGCTGGCGATCGCTTCTACCCACTTGGAAACGTAATCCACAGCAACCAGGATATACTCGTTCTTGTAGTTAGGAGGCAAAGGTCCCATGAAATCGACTCCCGAACAGTCGAATACTTCAACTTCCAAGATATAATTGTGAGGCATCTCGTTCCTTTTACTAATATTCTCTAGTCTCTGGCATGCGTCGCATCTAGATATGTGACGTGAGCATTCTTGAACATAGTTGGCCACCAGAAACCAGCTTGGAAGATCTTGAGACTGTCTTGAATGTGGCGAAGTGACCTGCATAGGAGGAACCATGGCAATGATGTAGGATCCCTGGAATTTCGTCTTCTGGAATACATCTTCTGAAGATTCTGTCCTTGCAATGCCGGAACAAGTATGGTTCATCCCAAATATAATGTCTCGCTTCTCTTAGGAATTTCCTTTTCTCGTTTCCAGTGAACTTTAGTGGTTCCTTTTCAGCTGCTAGGAAATTCGCAATCTCGGCGAACCAAGGCAGGTGAGAGTAACTCTTTTGGACGACAACAACAAACTATTCTGTAACGCTCGAGCATTTAGCAGCTGTGCTCAAGGACTGTTACGTGAAGCGTAGATGAATCGCGTTGACATGTTCCACTGGGTGTCCTTCATCGAGAGCAGTGTCTTCCTCAACCTCCATCCTTGATAAATGGCCTGCAACTCCATTATCAACCCCTCTCTTGTCTTTTATCTCGAGATTGAATTCGTGGAGCAAAAGAATCCATCTCAAAAGACGAGGTTTAGCATCCTTCTTTGTGAGCAGGTACTTCAAGGCCGCATGGTCAGTGTGCATTATCACCTTTGATCCCACCAAGTAAGATCTGAATTTCTCCAACGCAAAAACAATAGCCAGAAGCTCCTTCTCGGTAGTTGCATAGCGGCACTGAGCCTCATCCATTGTCCTACTTGATCACGTGGAGCTTCTTATCCTTTCGCTGCCCAATCACTGCTCCCACTGCAAAGTCACTTGCATTTGTCATGATCTCAAAGGGAAGGTCCCAATCTGGCGGTTGCACAATTGGTGCACTTATCAGAGCTCCCTTGATCGTGTGGAAAGCGGCTAGACACTCGCTGTCAAAATTGAACTTGATCTCTTTGCAGAGCAGCCTGGTGAGTGGTCTTGCGATTTTGAAGAAATCTTGGATGAACATCCTGTAGAAACCAGCATAACCCAGGAAGCTTATGATCCCTTTCACTGTTGTTGGCGGTTGCAAGCTCATCATCATTTCAATCTTTGCCTTGTCAACCTCAATACCCTTCTCGGAGATCTTATGTCCTAGAACAATCCCGTCTCTGACCATGAAGTGGCATTTTTCCCAGTTGAGTACAAGATGTTTCTCCTCACACATTTGGAGTACCCTGCACAAATTCGACAAACAGACATTAAAGGAGCTTCCATAGACGCTGAAATCATCGATGAAAACCTCCATTATGTCTTCGATCAGGTCAGTAAAAATCGACATCATGCAACGTTGAAATGTAGCTGGCACATTGCATAGGCCGAAAGGCATTCTCCTGTACGCGTACGTTTCGTTTTAACATGTGAATGTCGTCTTCTCATGATCGTCTGGATGGAAAGAAACCTGAATAACCATATAAAAAGCAGTAGTATGGGTGGTTAGCTAATCTCTCAAGCATTTGGTCAATAAAAGGAAGTGGGAAGTGATCCTTTCGAGTAGCTGCATTCAATTTTCTGAAATCAATGCACATGCGATGTCCTGTTACTGTTCTAGTAGGAATCAGTTCATTCTTTTCATTAGTGATGACAATAATCACACCCTTCTTAGGTACTACATGAACAGGGCTGACCCACTTACTATCAGATATATCATAAATTACACCAGCTTCTAGAAGTTTCATTATCTCTTTGTTTACAACATCTTTTAGATTCAGGTTTAACCTCCTCTGATGTTCCACATAAGTCATCGATTCATCTTCTAGGTGTATCCTATGCATGCATAAATCTGGTGAAATACCAGGTATGTCAGCTAGTGAATATCCTAATCCCTTACGATATTTTCTAAGCTCACATAAAAGCAATGCAGTTTCCATATTATTAAGTTCAGAGTTCACAATGACAGGATATGTGGAATTCGGGCCCAAGAATGCATACCTGAGTCCCTTGGGAAGGGATTTGAGCTCAACCTTCGGAGCCTTCAGCTCGCTCCAAAGATCGTCGGTCTGTCTTGACGAATCAGTCGAGTTCACTGGGGAGGTTGTTCCTGTTGGATTGTTCTGGTTGTTATCGTTTGCCTCCTCCAGACTTAGACATGCTACCATCCGCTCCATACTTCTTGCGGAGTCGAGCATCTTGGTATACCCATCAGCATCAATGTTCTCGACGTTCTGCTCAGCCTCTGCTCTTATCAGTGCGAGTTCGAGCGGATCATCTGTAAGGATCATCTCAATCATTCCTTCATGGTGTTCTAGCGGATCAATCCCTTCATCCACCTCAAAGGTTTGTCCATCCAGTATTGGTTTCTTAATCAATGCATTCATTTCGAACTGCATCACGATGTCTCCCAGGAGGAGATCCATCTTTCCTTTCCGCACATCAATTATAGCGCCAACAGGGCACAATAATGGTCTTCTTATGATGAGAGGATCCTTAGATTCCTCCTCAAGCTCCAGAACGATAAAATCTGCAGGAATAGTGGTGTTCCCAACTCTTACTTGGAGATGTTCGAGGATACCGACTGGAGAGTTGACTGACCTGTCTACGAACACTAAGGACATCCTGGTTGGTTTGAAATGCGTGAATCCCAGACTTCTTGCCACTGAATAAGGCATGAGGTTTACGCTGGATCCCAGATCAACTAGGGAGCAGGAGAAAACTGACTTCCTTATCTGGATGGAGAGAACAAACTTGCCAGGATCTCCCTGCTTCTTTATCGGCTTGTTCAGAAGTACGGCACTGCACTCCTTTGAGACAATCATGAATTCACTATCTTCGGATATCTTCCCGAAGATTAAACCATTCATAAAGCTCCGCATGGAAGACATCATTTGGATCGCATCCATTAAAGGAAGTCTGACGGTCAAGTCTTCCAGCATTTTTCTGCATTTCATCTCCTCTCGATCCTTACGAGTAGCTTTCGCTGGAACAAGATATGGAACCTTGGGAACGTATTCGCGACCAGGAACAGGTTCTGGGGATGGGCGAACAGCTTCAGCTGGCTGCTTGGTTTCAGATGGATTAGTCTCAACCGGTTGTTCCTCCTCGTTTTCAGCTGTTGGAGCATCCGAGGGTGGCTGTTCTGACTCCTTATGCTTCCCTTTCTCGGCCGCTGTGAATTTCCTCGGTGCTAGATCGGACAGTTGCTTTCCACTTCTCAGCCCAACTGCATTGCACTCCTTTGGATTTTTGTCTGTTTTTCCAGGAAGTGTACTTTGCTGCCTCGTTACACTTCCAGCGGTTTGAGCTATCTGAATATCCATATGTAACATGTGGCTGGCAACGTTGTCGTACTTTGTGCTCAGGTCATTGAACATGTGGTTCATTCTAGTGTTGATGTTAGTGGTGACCTGATTCAACGCCTTGCCTTGCATCTGTTGACCTTGTAGTACATGCTGCATCATCATGGCTAGACTTTTTAACTCATCTTGCTGAGCAGTTGTGGCCGCTGGAGTAACTTGCTGGTTGGTCCAGCTGTTTCTGATTCTGGGACTGATTGTGCTGAGCCTGGCTGAGGACATAGGTTTTCCCTTGGTGGTTCTGGTTGTACCCCTTTTGGTACCCTGCGTTTTGCCCTTGGTTGTTCTGGGTATTGTCAGCCAGAGTATCGAGCTTGGGGTAGTTGTACAGATGTGGATTGTTCCTCACGTTAGGGTTTGGGTGATAGTTCTTGAACTGCCATCCCTGTCCATTGACATAACTGACCTCATTCTGATCATCCGCTGACTGATCTGCTTCCAAAGTATTGTCCGCAGTTTCCTTATCCTGAGGAGATTCCTCCATGATGAAAACCTAGTTCTGGTTGCTCTTAATCAGTTGATCAACCTTGGCGGTCAGCTCGTCGATCTTGCTGTTATCGATGCTGTTCACCTTGTGGGTGCGATCGCTCTCCCTGTTATTATCGGATGAGCTTGACGCCATGTTTTCAATCAGCTCAAACGCCCCTTGCGTTGATTGGGTCATGAAATCTCCCTTGCTGGCTGAGTTGAGGGCGTTTCGGTACTCCCATCCTACTCCATCATAGAACACTCCAAGGAGATAGTCATCCTCAAAACCGTGATGTGGGCACTCTCTGCGGCAGATGTTGAATCGTTCCCATGCATCACAAAAAGGTTCGTCCACCAACTGTTTAAAGGTGGCAATCTTCTGCCTCAGAGCTGTTGTCTTTGACTTCGTGTAGAAGTGGCTAAGGAATGCAGATCGGACCTGCTCCCACGAAGTGAGTGATCCGGTTGGTAGAGAGTCTAGCCAGCGAGCAGCCTTCCCATCAAGTGGGAAAGGGAACAGTATGCATTTGATGTAGTCTGGTGGTACTCTGTTTGCTCGAGTGAAGCAGCACACTTTCTCAAAGTTCTCAATGTGATCCATTGGTATTTCCGCAGGCAACCCCTTGAATATCTTCCTCTGCACTAAACTGATCAAAGCTGGCTTGATTTCAAAGTCTTGTCTGGTGCAGGGTGGTGGGTTGATGGCAGAGCGTGTGGCTGGCAGGTTATGTAGGAAGTTCCTCTGCCCAATCGGAACAGCTTCTTTAGCGTTTCGGGCTGCTTGTGCAGCAGCGGCTTGTTGTGCCTGGAAGGTCTGTTGCATCTGCTGTTGCATGAGTGCCATTGCAGCAGTGAGATCACCCTGATTGCCGTGATCACTTATATTGGTGTCGGTTAGTCTTGGCTGTTGACGGTTCTGTTGTTCTAATCTTGCGAGCTCTTCGTTGGTAAGTTGTTGTAGTGATCTTTGTGCGTTTCTCCGAGTTTGTCTACTGGTCATGCATCTGGATCATTAGCTTGAACAAAGAAATAAAAGCAAGTTAGATATCTTAGACTAAATATGAAGCCGAAAAATAAAGGTAAAAATCTGGCCCCCGGCAACGGCGCCAAAACTTGATACACTAAAAATGAATCCTTGCTACTGTGAAGATTAAACAGTGGTGATTGTAATATTTGAGATTCAATCCAGAGGACCAGTTCACACTTTACTCTTATGAGTTCGATATTAAGCTAAGACCAGTAGATAGTTTTGATTTCAATTTTGACGTAGGAAACAAGTAATGAAAGGTTGTATTCAATTGAACAAGAAGCTAGCCTAGGGTAATTTATTGGGTGCTGATACTGAGCCAAACAATGATTCAAGCGCGATGAAATGCAATGTAGAACTCGGATCACTCGTGCTGGGACAACCCACTGTCGTGGTGTTGTTCCCTTTGCAGATCGATCTTGTTACCTAAGCTCTCGCTTGGAACAAGATGCGATAGCAAGCTTTAGAGATCAAGTCCGATCAGTTCACTTAACACCCTAATATCTACTTTCTCTAATTAGGGATACTAAGCTCATTCATAATTGATCCAGCTATCTTCTACACGATTAGTGAGTTGATTAACTTAGGTTCGAACATTAAGTGATCAAGTTAATGCAAGCAATAAGGAGTATATGAATGAAAACACTAATGAGATCGCTTATCTATGTTCAGCTCATGTGATCAAACACCCTATAACCCTAAGCAAGCTTAGCCGACCACTCGATCATTATGCAAGATGACACAGACATGATTTCTTAATACTACTGCATAGAAAATAGAGTAGAAAACAAGGGTTCAGGATAATCTTCTCTAGATGAGAGATGGAGCTTTCTCTCTTACAAGTTGCAAATCGCCAAAATAAAATCTAGAGTTATTGCAAAAAACTAGCGTCCAAAACAAAATAAAGATAAGGATGGCTTTTATATGGAGGCGCTATCGACTTCAGAGGAGAGATTAGGTGATTAGGTCAAATCTTTGAAAGATATGGAAACTTCCATAAATGTCGGGAACAATCGTCTGGCTGCTCCTGGTGGGATCAACCGTCTGACTGCTCCACTCGATTGTTCCGCGGGGAAAGACTCCAATTCTTGCTCCTTTCTTCACGCTTCTTCCTTCAGCTCTTCAGTCAACTCCAGACCTGAAATGGCTCTAAAAGGACTAGACTAACTCGATAAAACATTGAAAAACAAGTTAGAAAGCATATACACAATGGTGTCAAAAACACCATATATCA
>NC_027748.1:26788930-26801672 GCF_000695525.1 Brassica oleracea var. oleracea | reverse complement strand
CACTTATAAACGAACCACTAGGCTCTCGCTTTCTAGGTTAGTCTATTGACCAGTGTCGATCGATGATTCTATATGAATATCGATCGATGCACTATTCAAAACGTCGACCGATTATTCAATTTGAATATCAATCGACGCTATTGGTCAAGCATTAATGCGCATGTTGAATGTGTTCTCTAAGCTCACTAGATCAGCTCTCGCCTTTCTCTAGCAAGAAACTTACCTCAATTAGAATGGTTTCAGGATGAGATTAAAGCTATCGCTTATATCTAACAATCTTAAGGCAAGTTCTAGGTAGCTAATCTAGAATCAGGCATTAATAACAATCCTAATGATTAATATCACAACTTAACAATCTATAGTTGGAGCTAATCCCTCATAACCTATTTAAACCCTAAAATCTGACAAGAGAACTACTCAGACATGACCAAGTAATTCATAACAGCAATAAGGTATGAAAACTGCATTAGAATAGTAAATAGATATCAATGGAGTTCCAATCACAAATATAACTCTGAATCTTCTCTGCAATCTATCAAAATCCTATAAAACCTTTGCTGTAAAAATAGTAAAACAAGAAAGCACACTTTGCTTGTAACATGTTGGCAAAGCTTATATAATTAGGTTAAAATTCGTCATGGGTAATCTTATAAATTGGTGAAGACTTGGGCTTCAAGTCGGGTGTGACCAAACAGGCTTTCTGCGCGCTTCGCTGTCGATCGATGTCAAGATGTGAACATCGATCGATTATTCCTCTTCAATATTGACCGATGGTCGAGCTCGATGGTCATCTCGGATGCTTGCTCCAAATATCTCCAAAATGCTCCAAAATCATCACTTATTTCCAAATCACTCATGATCCTATAAATACTCTAAATAGACTCTATAATATAATAGTTAATAGTTAAAACACTTATAAACCATGGGTAAAAGTGGGTCAAATCCATGGTCTATCAACTCCCCCAGACTTACCATTTTGCTTGTCCTCAAGCAAAACAAACAGGTAGTCTCTCTGAAAGAGGTTTGAAAACAGCAGGGACTCACATGATTTAAAACTTAGAATCATCACTTCTACAATATTGCAATCCACATAATCATAATCACAAAAGTACATTATACCATATCCTAACTTAGCAACCAAATTCACCTAGCCAACAACTTAGCAAATCCTATCTGACATTCCCCTCTACCAACCTCATTTCTTAGCATAAATAAAAGTGCAGGCTTTACCTTGTAAGTATCGATCACATGATGCAAGGATTTTCAAACAAGTATCTGGACCTGCAGGTAAACATTAGTTCCTATCCTCTCTCTCTACTAATTTTCTCTCTCAGTCAAAAGTCTGGTTATTATATTGCAAGATCATTGACAAAGATTTGACAGACTTCCATGAATCAAGACTTAATGGTGGTTGTCACCAGGTCCTGTTCACTTCTTTTTGACCTCTATCCTAGGATTATTTGTGAAGCAAGCCTTAATGGTTGTAGCCACCAACATCTGTACTAATCTTTTACCTATAAAATTCTTATGAAGCAAGCCTTAATGGTTGTAGCCACCAAGTCATGTTTGAATCTTTTCCTAATAAATCTCTAATAGATAATAATAAATAATAATTTTTTTTTTATCTACCAATCTATATTTCGAAAATATAAAGAGAGAGTGTGATAAATCTATCTACACAAGGCTTTACCTTCCAGACTTGTTTGAAGAATCCGATTCCATGTATAACAAGCCCCAAGACAAGCAGTTGTGTCAAGTTCAGTGTTGGAGGTCGGCTTTGGTTCCTTCAAACAATCTCAGCAAGTGTGAATAGTTGACAGGTTGATGCACTTTAGTATCTTTAGTACTATCTGTAATCAGTAAGTATAGAATGGTGCTAAAGAGTGGTCAGATAATCAAGCAAAAATCTAATAAGTTCATTATCCCCTTCTTGACTCAATAAAAACTTTTTGAAAATTTTTTTAATAAGAATTATGAATAAACTACTATCAGTAAATCTTCCCCCAAACTTAAACTACATTGTCCCCAATGTAAATTCAGTCGGAGTTATGGTGATAATTAAATCATAAAGACTCAATGTAACAAGTGAGAACGATATACCAGACCGGAATGGATGTCGACCGATGTAAGGATGTTGATGTCAGTCGCGGCAGGTGATGCTCTGTCGATCGATGTCGACAGTGTCTCGTCGATCGATATGCACGGCAATCGTCTACTCGGATCTCTTTATTTTTTATTTTATTTTTTATGACATGCAATAAATAAAAACTAATATTAATACTAGATAAATAAAAACCAAATAAATATTACCTAATAGTGGGTTGCCTCCCACTCAGCGCTTTGTTATAGTCATTTACCTTGACTTTGGAGGTGATTTTGGCTAGTAGTTTTGAAAGCTGGAACTTGTTGGAAAACAAGTGTCTATCTCTTCTCTACGCTTGTTGAACCATCTACCAGTGAATTCTCGCATTGCTTCACCCCCTCTGCGCCATTTTTCCTTCATTGTTGCAGTTGTGTTTTCCATCTTCTGCAATCTATCTTCAAGACTCTCAAGGTTGAACTCATGTCTTCTGAGTGTGGTGTAAGTGTCAGCTGAGATCTCCTTTCCTTGGTAATTTGTGTCAGACATGTCTGATGTCGCCTTTAGTACTAGCCGGCCTCGGTTTGTAGCGTCATCGACTGATGTTTGTCTAAGAATGTCGGTCGATTTGTTGTTGCGTCTGTCGATCGATGTTTATGGTCGACGGGCAATGTAACTCTGAATCTTCACTAATTCCCCTTGTATAGCTTTTATCTTGGAAGTCAAAGCACTAGTGTTAAGATCCATTGGAAAATAGATGTCATCACATATCCTATCAAGCCTCTCTTCTGTAGTTTCAAGAGTTCTGTAGATCTCTTCTACCAACTGATCAATCTCTGCTCTGGTGTGAAAATCTAGTTGAGACTTCATCGGGTGTGAGTTCTTTGGGTCGTCGTCGATCGATGTTGAGTGTTGTATGTCGATCGATTTTGAGTGGTGTCTGTCGATCGATGGTGATCGATGTATGTCGGCCGCGCGCTGAATCTTGGCTATGTCTTGCCTCATCTCCTCCATACATGTAGTCAACCAACTGATGCTATCATTCAGTGGATAGTAAACACCATCAAGCTTCATCTGGAAATCACCTTCATTCTTTTCTTGGGCTCCACAGACTCCATAAAACATCTCATTGATCTCATCCTTGGTGTAGATCTCTGGTACCAGCTTGGTCTGTGTGAATGAGCAAGCATGTT
Source organism: Brassica oleracea var. oleracea (assembly GCF_000695525.1). Classification (NCBI taxonomy): domain Eukaryota; kingdom Viridiplantae; phylum Streptophyta; class Magnoliopsida; order Brassicales; family Brassicaceae; genus Brassica; species Brassica oleracea. Next base: position 26,798,399 of record NC_027748.1, on the reverse strand, counting down.
CTGGAAGACATATGTAGTTGTGCTCATCTTTCGAAGCTCTTTTCATTAGCTTTCTGATATCCTCCTTGGACACATTGATGATGTGTCCATACACATCTCTTGCACATCCCCGATCATCTTTGTAGACTCCATACTCATCTTTCTCTTTCCAGTAGAATTTTCTGGTTCCAAAAAGGTCAAAAGCTCTTCTGACAAATTTTGGACGTCTGTCGATCGATGGTGGGATGTTAACATCGGTCGACGTTCGAGTAGGATGTCTATACTTCTTTGTGAAGCGATTGTCTATGCCACCAGCTGTGTCATAGAACTCTTATGTAACCCTCTGATGATGTGCTGGGATGGTGCGTTGTTGCCTGAAGAGATTATCTGCTCCATTAGCCATCTGAAGAATGTCTGCAATGTCCTCTCTGGATACTTGCAGTGCATGTCCATCTATTGTTGTTGCGTAGCCATCTAGGTCCCTAAAAATACCAAATTCGTCTGGTGTTAGATACTGGTTATCTAAATTAGGGTTTTCGCTTAGAGTGGGTTCTGTTTTTGGACGGATGTCGATCGATGATGGAAGATTTTCATCGATCGACGGGTGGTTGGCTCTGTCGATAGAATGGCTGAAATGTGTCCCTTCCCCAGTAGCTGATGCTTGCTGTTGATCTGCTTTATCACGTCTTTGCATGTTGAGAAGTTCCTCATAAGTGAAACCTTCATGAAGTTCATCTGCTCTGGGCTCGTGAATTTCTGTTTCTACTGCATAGCTTACGTGGTGGTAATCATCTGCCCAACTCCCAATCGAGTGGTCTCCTCCTCGCACACGGTCGACTCTAGTGTCGATCGATGGGTGATAGGCAATGTCGGTCGATGATCGTTTTTGGTTTGTATGATGAGCTTGAGTGTCGATCGACGTCGAGATTGTTTCGTCGATCGATGGTGCATTCTTCTTCCAGGAGGAATGATGTAGAAGTTTGTCTTCCTCATCTAGAATTGCTCTCTAGTCCGCAGCTTGTTCCTCCTCATAATCTTCATCATACTCTTCCGTATGCATGTTGTGTCTGGTGTATGCTGCCACAGTAGGGTTGTAGTAGTCGTTCTCCCAATCTTTTGGACTACTGTCGACCGATTCTTCATTGGGTATGTCGGTCGATTTCTGGTGGGTACTGTCGATCGATGTTCCAATGTGAGTTTCGATCGACATAGAGTATTTTGTCTCGTATTCTGCTCCACAGTGGCATGCTGCAATGATTCCTGGATCATTGATTCTTCTGGAGGACGTCTGTTGCTTCTTGACTGGAATAGGGTTGTAGTGGACATGAGGATCTATGAGCGTCAGGCACAATTGGATTGTTTGCAAGTTGCATACTGCTTCTACTGTCGATAAGAAGGCTCTCCCAAGTAATAGAGAAGAGTTCCAATTTAGCTTTATATCCAAGACATGGAAATCAACTGGAACTAGGGCATTACCAATCTGCACCTCTAGGTCTCTCACAATCCCTCCTGAGTTTCTCTGAGAACAATCCACAAAAGTGATTAATTCCTTGGAAGGCTCCACCTGCAGACCCAGATGGTCTGCCATAACCCTAGGTAGGATGCTGACTGATGCTCATGTGTCGCACAAGGCATGTGGGAACTCAATACCCTTCACCGTACATGGTATTGCTAATTGCCCATGATCACTCTTCTTTTTCAGTGTAATCATCTTCCTCATCTTTCCTCTAGCTTCACAGAACATTCTCCTAACGTCTTCTTCAGTTTACCTTGTTTCTCTGAAGAACATCCACAATCTGTGGATAAAATAAGCCTCCTCGAATGGCTTTTCTAAGGGAATCCTGAAAACTCTCTTTTGGAAACTTTCCCTTTCCTTTTCATTGGCTCCCCTCTTCAGATGTTTCACCACTTTTTCCTTTCTTTTCGTTAGGGTTCTTCCCATAGGAACCCTATCAACTTCCATAGGATCTGCTCCATCATCTGAAGGTATCATGCCGGTCTCTGGTGGGTTTTCGGAAGGTTTGGGTTTGGGCCTGAGTGCATTGAGACGTGCAACATCTATCTTCGGCATCTGCACTCGGTATATTAGAGGTGCTCGTCGATCGATGGGCGCTGGAGGTTGTCGATCAATGGCGGTTCCATGTTGTTGATCGACGAGAGTATTTTATTGTCAATCGATTTTGACGTAAACAGGGCTTGGCGGATGTGAGTGTCTTACTGCGAACTCCTCGTGAGTCAGAATCCTCACGGCATTGCAAGATGCGGTTGACTTTGTAGGTGTCATCGATCGATGCTCTGGAGAGCCTGTCGATCGATTTGGATGGTCAACCGTCGATCGGTGTTCGAAGTCTGGCGTCGATCGACACCAGTGCGATCCGCTGAAACTCATCGAACTTTCTACTTCAAAATCTCCTTCTTGCAGCTTCTCTTGCTTCACCACTTGCCAGAAATCATCCCCAATGATGGCATTCAAGTGGTGCTTCATCACATCATCTCCTACCCCTCTTGTTAAGGCTTCCTGCCTCTTAACAGCTTCTCCTGTCTGAACAACCTGCATCTTCAGCTTCTTCACATGAGTGCTCAAAGTTTCAAACTTTGTGTTCAGGTTAGTGTAGACAGAATCAATCTTTCCATTGAAGTCCACTGTCATGCGCTGCTGTCCCTCAAGAACCCTATCAAGCATCTCTTCAATCTTGCTTTCTTGAGTAGATGGTGGTGGCTTCTGTTAGTAGGAATTTCCATAACCGCTGTTGTTGTTGTAGTTGTTGCTGTAGGGTTTCTGGTGCTGCAAACTCTGGTTGAAATTACCCCATATTTTCATATGAGTTTCTGTTTCCACCCTGGTGTCCAGATCCTTAGAATCCAGTTCCACCAATGAAGTTCACCTATTCTTCTTCCTCTGCTCTACCCTCTGTGTCTACAGCCTCTGCATCTTCCACCAAGCAGACCTGCTTCCTGAGAAGCTTGTGAACACTGTCCAGCTTTACCTTCACTTCATCCATCTGATCATTCCCAAGGATGGTGGCAGACCTCTTCCTTTCAAATTCAGTGTTCTTAGTACTGCTGCTAAATGTTAAGTTCTCAATAACTTTCACAGCCTCCTCTGGATTCCTGGTGTTGAAGTATCCATTGCTGGAAGCATCAAGAGCCATCTGGTACTGCACCGCGATGCCTCTGTAGAAAGTACTGAGCAGTTGTACTTCATTGAATCCATGGTGTGGGCAATCTCTCTGATAAGACTTGAATCTGATCCAGGAGCTTCTGAATGATTATGCAGGCTCCTGAGTGAAAGTAGCAATCTTGCTCCTCAAGTCTTCAGCACGCACTTCATTAAAGAAGTTGCATAAGAATGCATTTTTGATGTCGCTCCAGGATGTGAGAAATCCTGGTGTTAACTACTTAAGCCAATGCGAACCATCTCCAGCAAGTAAGTACTTGAAGAGCTTGCATAGGAGGTAGTCTTCAGAGACTCCCTCGACTTTAATGGCAGATATAAGATCCTCGAACCTCTCCAGATGGTCCATAGGATGCTCGTGAGATAACCCATAGAAGGGTATATGTCCCACGAGTGTGTAGTACTGCGGCTTCAACTCGATATTCCTCTGAATAGTTGGAGGACGAATGGCTGATCTGTTAGTGTAGAACTGATCCGGACGGTTGTAGTCAGCCAATGTTATGGGTCCAGCAGCCTCATCTACAGGTAGAGTAGTCCATGTAGCATCAGTATCGGACTCAGGGATTGCAGCCCTTTGAGCATATATCCTCTGACCTGCTGCATTACGCAGATGACCTTCCTGGTCATACAGGTCTCCTCTCTCGTCACGTACAAGAATCAATATCGCAACCATGTCTCGCGGCTCAGTATCGATCGATGTTCGGACTGAAGTATCGATCGATATCGGGTGTAAGATATCGGGCGACGGAAGGTGAGTGTCTTCGGTCGACAGTGGTGAGTGTCTTCGGTCGACAGTGGTGAGCGAGTGTCGGTCGACGGGACTAGTGCCTGGGTCGATGGTGGTTGACGAAAATCGAGCAACGAACAAGTGATGAGGAACACGCTTCTTTTCGAATTGAACGCTTCAAGCTTGCAGGATTTGGTGAGAATAGCAGTTGAGTTTCCTTGTTACTTCTGTTACTGCTGGGCATGTACCTGAAAATCCAAGAAAAAATTTTGTGTCAGAAATTAAACTTAACAAGAATCAAATCTAATAGGCGATCAAAGCTCCCTGGCAACGGCGCCAAATTTGATATCATTCAAATTACCCTAAGGAGTGAATTACTCTCTCAAATAAGAGGTTCAGTTGTAGTACTTAAGGATCGAATCCCCAAGGAGCTAGGGAACCTAATAAATCTAACTAGAATTGTTAAGTTAGTTTGTTTTAATGTTTTAAATGTAAAGTTGCAAGTTTGTGAGCAAGTAATTGCTCGATTGATTGATTGAGGTTTTGGTACTTTAATGGAAATAGCTAGACTTAGGGTTTTTATTCAGGTAATCAGGATTATAATCCTACAGATGCCTAATAAGTTGTATGCATGATATCATAGAGCTGAATACTTAATAACAAACCCTTAGGCTTTCGCTGTCTAGGTTTGTCTATTGACCACTGTCGATCGATTATTCTATAGGAATATCGATCGATACACTTGTTGAAACGTCGACCGATTATTCGATAGAAATATCGATCGACGCGCTTGGTCAAGTGTTAATGCTCGGATTGAATATGCTCACTAAGCTTTCTAGATCAGCTCTCGCTTATTCTAGCAAGTCTTAGCTCAGTTAGGATGGATTCAGGGTGAGATGCAAGCTATCGCTTATGTCTACAATTCCTAGGGCAAGTTCTAGGTAGCTAATCTAAAAACATGCATTAATGACAGTCCTAGTGATGAATATCACAACTTAGCATTCTATAGTTGGGGCTAATCCCTCATAACCTATTTAAACCCTAAAATCTAACAAGAGAACTACTTAGACATGGCTAAACAATTCATACAGCAATAAGGCATAAAAACTACATAGATAAATAGATAGATATCAATGGAGTTCTAATCACAAATATAACTTTGGATCTTCTCTCCAATCTATCAAAATCCTAGAAAACTTTTGCTGTGAAAATAGTAAAACAAGAAAGCACACTGTCTCTAACATGTTGACAAAGTTTATATAATTAGATTAAAACTCGTCAGGGGTAATCTTGTAAATTGGTGAAGACTTGGGCTTCAAGTCAGCTGTGACCAGACGGGCTTTCTGTGCGCTTCGCTGTCTATCGATGTCAAGATGTGAACATCGATCGATTATTCCTCTTCAATATCGACCGATGGTCGAGCTCGATGGTCATCTCGGGTGCTTGCTCCAGATATCTCCAAAATGCTCCAAATCATCACTTATCTCCAAATCACTTCTGAACCTATAAATACTCTAAATAGACTCTATAATATAATAATTAATAGTTAAAACACTTACAAACCAAGGGTAAAAGTGGGTCAAATCCATGGTCTATCACTCCTCCAAACTGCAACCATCGTAACTCCCACTGTAGTTTTCGTCTCTGGATTCAACTTCTGAAAATTTTGCTTCTGAGCTAAACTGAAAAATGTTTTACTCGTCTCTCTTGCTATGTCATTCCGATTCATTTCGTCATCCTTATTCTCTGTAATCTCCACAAAAAGACGTAGCTTTTCGATTTTATTTAGGCTTACAAAACCTTGCAATTGTCGAGTATTGGAGACGTAAACTGGTGGAGTGTCGTGCGCCATTGTTTTCAAAGCTTTATTCGAGAACATATAGCTAAGCTGAATCTGATGACTCAATTCATTCAATCTGTAATCATCGAGTACAGACTATGCGAATTCTTCATGTATTGTTTTCTCATCTAAATGCAGAACTCTACACCCTCTACTGTCGACGTTGAATACATATATGTTTTTCTTAATCCAGTTACAAGAAACAATAATTACCGAATCTGTAAGATTTCTGAGAAAGATGAAGAATAAGATGAAGAAGATAAATAGATAGATAGATAGATAAAGAAGATGAAGAAGAAGATGAACAAACAGACAAACCAAGTTGTAAAGTTCAATAGTAGTGACATGGCAAATCCGAGTTGATGACATGGCAGATGACATGGAAAATTGGTTAGTCAGTCACCAAACGAATATATAACTCAGCCTAGATAAATCAGCCCTCATGTACAATGTAAGTCAGTCGAAACGTGAATACTACTTCAGTAATAAAACTTTTGCTAAAAGATCAGCCGTAATTATCATGCAAAACAATAAGTCAGCCGTATCGTCACATAAATCAGCCGTCAAACGAATGATATTCTAGAAATTAATCTTTCGCTAATAAGTCAGCCGTAATTAAGCTGAGTTTACTGTTAATCCAACCAGTTACGCGAAAAAGGTCGTCGCGTCTGTAGGGGGGGCGGAATGGATGAGCAAAAGTTGCCATGGGGTGAGGAATATCCTGAGTCTCATGTAAGACAACTAAATGCACCCCGCCGAGGTGTTGCCGAGGCTGATTAACTATAACTCAGCTGTAACAACCTCCCATAAGTCGGCCGTGAATTTAATAACTCCATCAGTCGATATTCATTAACTCAGCCGTGTCTTAACTACAACTCAGCCGAATTTTCCAGAAATCACAACGTCGATGTATAAGTCAGCCGTAACTTGTGTACGTAAGTCAGGCGTTTTCCCATAAATCAGCCAGATTTCTGTAAATCAGTCATCACTAACGGTTGACTTTAAGTCAGACGCGTTGTTTAATTCAGCCGCAACATAACAGTAACTTAGTCGTAACGACGTACATAGCATTTTACGGCTGACTTAATGAAAACACATAACTGAATTCCTACGTGGCGCCGAGTTTTTGCTTACATCGCATTAAAAAGTAATTGCATTCTTGTAAATACGCTTTTTCTCATAACGTAAAAAAAGAGCACGCTTGGTATTAAAAATGTCAATAATATAGTTCTCGTTGTCCTAAAATATGTACTACCTCTGTTCCTGAAAGTAGGATTTTCTAGATTTAATTTTTGTTCCAAAATGATAGATTTTCTAAAATTTTAATGTACTTTTAGTAGTTAATGTTGAAAAATTGTATATTTTTAAGAAACATTAATTGAAAATATTTGAATTGGTTGATATTTATTGGAAAATGTATAGTAAAATAAATAATAAATTCAATTGTAAAAAATTAATTATTTCCTTAATATGCGTGAATACTCTAGAAAATCATTCTTTTGTGAACAGATGGAGTAATGTTCAAGTAAAGTTTCCTAAATTTTATCAGAGTTAATAAAATTCTAGTTTTGCTGAAAAAATTAATTTTACCATATTCCTAGGGAAGAAAAACATAAATGCTTTACTATGTTGTCAGCCCAATGTTACTTGACTAAAGGTGGCCCAATAGAACAACAGATGGCGTTTCTCTATAAAAGTGGTTAAAAGCTAGCAGTTGATTCTCTGCGTGAGGGTAATGGCAAAGTCAAAGAAAAAAACCGAAAAAGAAGGGATTGAGATCAACGATGGTGGCGATTCATCATCTTTCGATCTAACTTTGCTCAAAGAGGCTATCGAGAATGTCCCGACGAAGAAGAAGAACCCATTTGATCTAACTTCGATGTCTCTCGCAATATCAACAGTGGATCGAAAGTGCAGCAAACGGAAGAGAAATATCAAATCAAAGGCGGAGACGATGCAGCGATTGCGAACCCTTCTTATGATCTGCGATAAATACTCTTGTAAAACTTAATTAGGGTTTCACATTGAATGGGAGATTGTTTGTTGGTTCTCTCATCATCATGATGATTCTCTCTCTTCATTTAGGTTGAAGTTATTATTAGCAGTCTATATTGTTGGCTTCGAAACTGAGATTAGGATCATTGAGGGATTAATGTGGTAATTGGGCTACTCTCCCACATAGCTTGTGCAACTGAAGTATACATGTAACCCCTTTCTTTAAGAATCGATCCAGAGAAAGAAAAAAAGATTTAAGTTTTGGTGTGGTTTTAACTTTCCAAATAGCAGTCTTGATATGTGTTGATCTCCGTTGGGGCAGATGAGGTTCTTGCTTCAGATAGGATGAAATGTGCGAAAACTAACAATTTCAGACTTGGTCACAAGCTCAAGACTTGGTCCTGCACAACCACATCAGTGGAACACTGCTTATGGCCATCATCAGGCATACCTACCACAGACTTATGCACCTCTATCTGCAGCGACATCCTCCTTATGGCGCTTATACTCAGGCTCCCTCTGGCTATATTCCTCTGGCTATATTCCTCACGGCCCCCCATATCAAGACTTCTGAATCCGTGTAATGCCATCTTTAACACACTGGTTCTTATTCTCTTATTAATAACTTGGACATCTTCCACTATCACTAACTCCTCAAAGAAAGAATGTCCATCTGATTTTTCTCATGTCTCTTGCATTAAAATGCATACCTTTTTGACGTAATTGTGGTTCAGCAAGTAAACCTGTGTCCATGATCCACTCTTGTTCAACCAGATCAGTAATATTCAAGGACTCGTGGAGCATTCATTCCGAAAAGGTGTAAATGTGAATTGTGAAGGCTGTAAAGGGAACGCAGTTTGTTTTATATCTTATGCTTTTCTCTCGCATTCTGTTAACGTTCTCAAGAGGGATGAAAACAACAACATGAAGTTGAATCTTAAACTGAAAATTACTTGATGGGTGCGTCTCGTTTCTTTGACATTCCGTAGAGATCTATGATTCATCTATATTTGTTAGTGTGATAGTGTAATAATCATTTATCTCCCAATCTTGTCGCTTGCATTTTACGTTTCTACTAACCTATTTTACGCTAAGTATGATTATATAGCGCTTAAGAGTAAGGAAAAACAAAAGGGTATTTGGTCTAGTGGTATGATTCTCGCTTAGGGTGCGAGAGGTCCAGAGTTCATTCTCCGAAGGCCCCAATTGTTTTCTAATTTTAATATATTAGATTTTTACTAATGGACTAGTTTTCCTTTATACCTCTATCTTGTTCAGGTCCAGGTCCATGATGGAAAATACCCAGCCCATAGGAGTCTTTCTTGTAAACGATTTTCCTCTTGTTGGATGATGCACATCCTCACAAATTGGATAAATGTTTTTAATTAATAATTGTTAGTACTCTTATGAACCAGATTGTGGATGACTCATAACCAAGAGATTATGATTTGTAATATTTCCATTTATCTATGACGGTGTAATCTCGTATATAAGGAACCTCTATGTTATGAATAAAGATAGACTTTTCCATTACTTTTATAACACGTTATCAGCACGAAACTCTAAATCACTAGGCTAATACCAAATCGAAAAACCCTAAAACCCTAACCCTAGCCGGCGATCCGACGAACCCTAAACCCCGATCGCGTCTCTTGTTCCCGCATCTGTTCCAGCTCGCGTCCCCTATCAGCTTCAGCCCAAGGCATTTCTGATCCTAGCTCAGACGTTCGCGACCCGAGAGCAGCTCCAGCAC
>NC_027748.1:26772296-26785698 GCF_000695525.1 Brassica oleracea var. oleracea | reverse complement strand
CGATAAAAAAGTCCATTTAGTCCTGAGATGGACGATGCAGAAGTCTTGTTTTAGATACTGATATGTTTGGTCCATAAGAAGGACGATGAAGAAGCTTTTGATTTTGGTTTATTTTATACTAACCAGCCCAAAGAGAGGTTATTTGGTTTTGTTGATTTGTTTTCAGACAGGTTATGTTTTACACATGGTGGTACACGCATATCACAGCAACATCATCCAAGATTTCGTGTGTGTGTATTTGAGGTCGATGACTCAATATGTTCGATCACATTGTGGCATGGCTGATGGTAAAGAAGAACCAACTATCATGTTCGAGGACGAAGCATATTCTGCCCAAGATCTTCATCACCCACGGATTGCAGAAAATTGGAGAGGTCCAAAGGACCTTCAGTAATGTCCAAATCAGAGGGAGTAATGTGTGTTATACTCTTTTTCTTTCACCATGGTTTTGTCCCGATTGGGTTTTCCTGGTAAGGTTTTAATGAGGCAACATTAAAACACATTACAAGCTTTAAATGGTTATGGCATCCAAGGGGAAATGTTATGAACCAGATTGTGGATGGCTCATAACCAAGAGATTATGATTTGTAATCTTTTCATTTATCTATGACGGTGTAATCTCGTATATAAGAAACATCTATGTTATGAATAAAGATAAACTTTTCCATTACTTTTATAACAAGTACATCATTATATATGTCACGCGTTTCAATTTTACTAAAGAGACTAAATAACTTAATTATAATATGTCAAGCAGTATATATAGTATAAAAACTTTGATAACATTTCATTTATTAGTTTTTACGTTTAATATATTAGGTAATCATCTATTGCTAAACGTCACACAGAAAAGATTACTTAAGTTAACGATTATAAAACTCCTAGTCTCCTAAGTTATTTCCTAAGTTATTTTAGGGCAGGAATAAAACGACGAGGAATAATGCATTTTTTAATATTCCTAAAAAAAATCATCATCCATAAAGAATAATTTTTTCTTCCCATTCCCTACCGTTTTTTTTTTGTAGAAAAATAAAGAACAAAGTTATCTTTATTAAATATGTGATGCAACAACCATTCATTTTCATTCCTGCAATTTTATTCCTCTACTTTTTTTTTTCCTATTCGTTCCTTTTATTTCCAGAATGGTCACCAGTCGGACTCTTAGTAAACATCTTCGAGATTGCATGTTTAAATCTTACTGTAATTTGGAAAGATTTGATCTCCATTAAGGGTCAAAATTTCAAGATTAAGCTTTGTCTTATGAATATTTACACGAACACACAAACGCACAGTACTCAAACTCTCGTAGTTATTCAAAATAAAATATAACTTAGGTTCACCCCCTGGGATCAATCTTTAAATTTATTTCTCTCTAGCACTAATCAAAGTGTCAAATAAATAATTAATTAAAAAATATTAAATATTAAATATTAAATATTAAAATAATTTAAAAAAAAGAATAATGCTAATTTTCGTAAATCCGAAATTTTAAATTCTTAACCATAAACTGTAAATCTTAAATCCAAACCCTATACCCTAAATCCAAATCCTAGACCCTAAACCTAAACTGCATACTCCAAACTCAAATCCTAGACCCTAAACCCAAACCGTAAACCTTAAATCCAAACCTTATACCCTAAACCAAATCATATACCCTAAACCCAAACTGTATACCCTAAACCCAAATCTTAGACTTAAAACTCAAACCGTAAACTCTAAACTCAAAGCCTAAACCTAAATGCTATAAGGTTTGGGTTTAGGGTCTATGATTTAGGTTTAGGGTATATGATTTGGGTTTTGGGTTTATGGTTTGGGTTTAGGGTATACAGTTTGGGTTTAGAGTATACAATTTGGATTTAAGGTCCAAAATTTGAGTTTAGAGTATAGGGTTTGAATTTAGGATTTAAGGTTTAGGGTTTAGAATTTATGATTCAGGGTTTACGGTTTAACTAGCGGCGTTAAAATTAGCAATATTTTTTTTTAGTTATTTTTAAATAAATTTAAAATTTTTTAATTAATTATCTACATGACACTTTGATTGGTATTAGAGGAAGATGTGAATTTAAAGGTTGAGCCTATGAGGTAAACCTAAGATTTGTTTTTCAAAATGTACTTAAGACGTAAGCCATGAGAAACAAACATGGCCCCCATAAACGTTAACCACTTTCATCATATGGGAAAACATGATGGCTACCATCACATTCTAGATTATGATCTTTATTTTGTAAATGGGTTCTAAATTAAGAACTTTTTTATATAAATACTAAAGTTAAGAATTTATCAATGTACAGCCTTTTTCTTGAAAAGAATAATAGTAGGAAACTATATGAAACCACAATAATCCCCTTTCACGTTATATTACGTGGAAGACTTAAGGAAGAAACCGTGTTTGCTTGACTGGCTCATCAGCTCATGTGTAAACAACACTGTGGGTATATTTTCCTTCTTTTGCTTGTAATAAAATAGTAAATTGCCGCCTAATCTTAGTTTTATTTTTCGTTGATATGACAGATGACCCAATCTAGATTCTCTGTAACCTTTCTCCAAATGAATTTTAAGTATAATAACTTGTGATTTCAATACACACGAAGAAAAAAGGAAAGTGGGATCAATTGTGGATCTTAGGAAACAGGTAAACGGGAGAAAGAGGGTAATACAATTCCACTCATTTAGGTTGTTAACCCGATCTTATTGGTTTACTCTGGTTATGTTCTCTATCAAAATATTCGACATTTAAGGCACTGATGATATTGGTGCTATATGACATGGTTCAATCCTTAAGAGTCTAAATGAAGATACATGTTAGATTAGATTAATGTGAAAAAAAATACCTCTTTGTTACAAACTTACACTTTATTATATATTTATTTTTTTCCAAAAAATAGAAAAAGGATGTTTTATTTTTCATACATTTCTGTTTTCTTGCAAACTTTGATATTTGAATCACGTTTTTTTGGGTGAAATATTTGAATCACGTTTGCATTTACTGATCCTCAGTAAACCAATTCAGGTTTAAAGTTCTGATTTGCATACAGATGAATAAAGAGAAAATTGTCCTAAAACATTAGTCGCAACTGTATAATAGTTATTTGAAATTAATCAAGTCCCCAACATTTCCCCATCATTAATTTTAACTAGGTGATTTTCTCGTGCTCATGCACGGATATAAATATATACAAATAAATATATTATCTTTATTAATATTTTAATTTTAATTTATATGTATGATTTATTTTATATAACATTATATTATTTTAATTAGACATATAATTTGAATATATAACATATATAGTCGATGATGTGATTATTACTTTGGTATATTGAATTGTATTTAATTCTCCAAATTTAACCGTAGTATTTTTTGTGCTAATATAGATTAATATTTTGATTAAGTTTTATTTTTACATTTATATTTTGGTCTTTGACTTAAAAATATAGATTGTTTAAATTACTCATTTGTGGATAATATTAAATTACACATATTTCTTCAATTCGAAGCACAATTAGTTTTGATTCTAGTTAAACTAAATTTGATTTTATTGATTTCATTAGTTCAGCTTTTTATCTTAAATATATATATATATATAATTCTGTAAATTCTTTTGTATAATTTGATATTTGTAGATTTGTAAAATTTTGAAAACTCATAGTTAAAAGTTTAACAAACAAAAATTATGTAAAATTGAATAAACATCTCAATCGTATCAATTATAAAATATTTTTAGTTCATCAATGATATTTTAGTATATGTTATTTAAATTACCTTTTGTAAAAATCTAAGAAAATGATTGACATAAATAGAATATTTGTATTAATTAATATATATTATGTTGTTTAATATTATGTTTTAAAGAGATGTTATCTTTTTTAACATCAAAACTGTTTTTTTGTGAATTTTATTTTCTTATGAAATCACATTATATAAAATATCTTTTCATAAAATAACTTGTCTTTCCTTTTTGTAAATAGTATTTTTCATTTTTTTAATATATGAACATTCACTTTTTATTATATATATGTTATTTAGAAAAGAATAAAAAAAGGAAACTAAAATTTAAAAAGTAAATTGGAGTAAACTATTTTCGTTTTTGTAAATATTATTTTCATTTTTATTATATGAATATTTCCTTTTTATTATATATGTTATTTAACAAAATATAAAAGGAAAACAAAAATTTTAATGGAATAAATTATTAAATATTTTTAATAATGCTAATTTGAAATAATAGTTTAATTTATTAAGAGTACTTCTGTAAGAATTAACGTGAACGAGACACATAAAAAACTGACTTATCAAATAATATTATAGAAATACACAAAGATTTACGTAACTATTCCCTGCCCACGTTATGGAATCTTTGTTGGTATACTAAAAAGAAATCTATTTTGATGTAATAATAAAACATTAATAAAAAACAGAAGCAGTTGTCTGATAATTTATATTTGAAATTTTCTTACGAAAAAGGAAATTATGGAGTTATCACGAATTTTTTGGGGGATCTATTTTTATGAGTATTTTAAAATAATAATAATATAATTTTGTATAGAGTAAATGTAAAACAAAAATTTGGTGGGGGGGTGAAAATTGGACTTGTTTAAAAAGGCGAGGCAAAGAGGAGTCTTGTTTAAAAGGCAAGTACTAACCAAACTTTCATCTTCATTGCCTTTTTTTTTTTTTTTTTTTTTTTTTTTGTCAATTATGCTATTACAAACTGCTGAAGCTCTAATTTTCACTTACTTTCGGCTAGTTTTTGTTTTAATTTATGTTTTATTTTTCTTGCTTGAAACTTTATGCCTTCCGTTCAAATGCGTTCGTCTCCGTCTGTTTCACCGCCGAGGACGGTTACTGATCTCAAGCAGCGAGTCATCGCCTGTCTCAACCGTCTGTCCGATCGCGACACTCAATCTCTAGCCGCCGCAGAGCTCGACTCAATCGCTCTCAACCTCTCACCGGAGGCCTTCTCCCTCTTCATAAACTGTCTCCAAACCACAGACTCTTCAGCGAAATCTCCCGTTAGGAAACACTGCGTCTCGCTCATCTCCTTACTCTCTCGTTCCCATGGAGACTCCCTCGCTCCTCACCTCCCGAAGATGGTCTCCACTATCCTCCGCCGTCTCCGCGATCCTGATTCCTCCGTCCGCGCCGCTTGCGCAACCGCTTCCGTGGATATGACCACCAACATCACCGAACTGCCTTTCTCTGTCCTCGCCGGACCAATGATCGAAGCCTTGATCCACGACTGCGATGCCAACGCGCAGATAGGAGCCGCCGTGTGCCTTGCGGCGGCTATAGACGCGGCTGATGATCCTGATGTCGAGCAGTTGCAGAAAGCGCTTCCGAAGATCGGGAAGTTGCTCAAATCGGAAGGTTTCAAGGCGAAACCTGAACTTCTAGGAGCCATAGGAAGCGTAATCGGCGCCATTGGAGGCAGAAACAGCGACAAGGCGGTTCTGGATTGGCTTTTACCTAACGTGTTGGAGTTTCTAAGCAGCGATGATTGGCATGCGAGGAAAGCTGCTGCGGAGGCCGTGGCTAGAGTAGCTACGGCTGAAGAAGAGTTAGCTCCTTTGTATAAGAAGGCATGTCTTGCTCTTCTTGAGAGCAGAAGATTTGATAAGGTTAAGCTTGTTAGGGAGACGATGAATCATACGTTGAGTTTATGGAAGCAACTTGGAGATGATTCTCCAGACTCATCTTCCCTCTCCAAATCAGTTTCTACAGGAAAAGGAATCAACACATTGAAAAGCAAAGAAAATAATCCAAACGTACCAACAAGCTCAAAGTTAAATGATGATGAAGCTGCGGAGTCGAAAGAGAAGCGGCCATTGGGGACTAGAAGAGTTCTGTTTCCGGCTAAGCCAAAGGTCAAAGAGAATAGATCTAATAAGTCACAAGTTGTTGCTGTTGTTCAGAGTAGTGATGAAGAAGAGGAGAGTAGTAGTTCTTCTCAGACAAAGAATGCAGAAGAAGAATTGTCTCTGATCAGAAACCAGATCACTCAGATCGAAAAACAACAGTCTAGTCTGGTAGATCTCTTTCAGCGATTCATGGAGAGCTCCCAGAACGAAATGCAGTCGCTGGGGAGACGAGTGCGTTGTCTAGAGACATCATTCAGTGTACTCTCCACTGATTTGTTAGTGTCTCGCACCATAACACAAAATGGCACCCACAAACGAAATGCCCATCTACAGAATTGAAGAAAAAAGGTTCCAAAAGCCTTCATTATACCTGAGAACAGACTTCATAGTTGGGCTCGTGAAGAAGTTTTTATTGGTTTATACATAACTCTAAGCTGATGTATTATAAGTGTTTAGTTCATGATTTCTTGAATCTATTTTTACATTTCCACTTTGTGTAAACACATGATCAAAGTTCTTTGCATTGTTTTCAACTTTCTGTTACCTTTACCGATCTGTTTCTTGGGAAATCTCATCGGAATCAAGAAAACATCTCCCCAGTGTCGCATCTAGCTTCTCCCCAATTGAAGAAATCCATGCCTAAACATGATGAACAACAAACCAACTCTTTTTACTTGTCCTATTAGTTTTTCTAAGCTACAAGAAGTGAAAGTTTTACTAGCCTGGTCTGAAGACGTGAAGCCTCTGATCGTATTTCCGCCAATAACTGCGATTCCTTTATCACCAAGCGGCTGCAAAATCACCGCCTAACAGATAGAAAACCAATATATATTGTCACACATTCTCACAACCTATTAAGTACAATTCTCAGAATACCTGTGTATTTGGAGGCAGAAATGGTAGCTCTGATCTCCCAGGATATAGAGAAAGATTTGCCAAGTAACTTTCTGACAAGAGAAAATCATTATTTATTTTTTCTTATTAGTTAGATAAAAATCGGAAAATATAAAGTGAAAGTTGGTACTCTACTGACGTGCTTTGGATTTGAATACCCCTTGGTAAACCGATCCTGTCATCAGCTTATCAGTGTTGACAAGGACTGCTTTGTTGGCATCCGGAGATTTAGCAGCCATCCCGATTTGAAGAAGGCAAATGCCATTGTAGACAATAACCAGAGACTTACAACATGTTGCCACCTTAATAGATTCCCAAGCCCTGAAACACAGATCAAATGAGTCAGATTTATCTTTCCCTTAGTAGTGTGCTGTGCGTTCATCTTTACACAAAGGAGAGAGAGAGAGAGAGAGAGAGAGTACCATAACAACTCGGAGAGTATTGATGCAGGAAGATTGGGTTCCAAAACTTTGCAGTCCACACCTTCAGGTTCCACCGGTGTTATGGTCTTCGGTCGGATCGATAACCAGACTAAACCGGTCAATAAATTGGTTACAGCCAAACCAAGCGCCAGTAGATCCGCTCTTGACTGTGAGCTACGAATTACAAATCCCACCAAATGAGCAAACCACACGAATTCACCAACCGAACCGGAGCTAAGAGATTATTACCTGCTAGCATCGGCAACAGGAGCGATACCGGAAACAGCGCGATTGAAGAGAACGGCCAAGAGGGAAGCGCCTCCGACGTAGATGGGCAAGCTCCTGACCGAATCGTCGTTTCTGGAAACGAAATCAGCCACCAAGTTCTTGCTCGGTTTCGGACCTCTGTAGCTTTTCGGCTCCTGCTGACCCCCAAAACCAGAAGATAAGAGAGAGAGTGAGACAGCAAAAGGAAGAAGGGGAACCTGTGAGGTTGAAGACGAAGAAGCTCTGATAATGCGCGGGAAATCGAGGGGAGGACGAGAGAATCTGCGATTAGGATTTTTCGGGATTTGAATTTGGTTGATGAATCTCGCTGCTTCCATTGCAGACGGACGAGCAAGGTAGTGAGGTTAGAGTTGAAAATTTGGCCGTTAGGGAAAAAAAAAAATACATATTTTCACACGACGACGTTTATCCGATCGGATATAACCATCGAACTCGAACCAATCCTTAACCGAATGAATATTACTATTTACTCCTAATTAAAATAAAAAATATTTTTTAAGAATTTTTTTTGAAAGGAAAAGAATATGTAACTTATTTTGTTAGAATATGATTGTTGGACAGAATTAAATGTTTTCTCAATTTATGCAATTGAATACACTTAAACATTTCAACACTTAAAACGCTCAACTAAAACTAGAGATTGGCAAAATTTGAACATGCCTGCGGATCCAGCCCATTTGGACTTGCTGCGGGACGGGATTGGTCACTAAGATTCAGGCCCGATTTTTCAGCGGGCCTCGCGGGATGAGCTTGTGCGGGTTTGGGCCAGAAGCGGGATGGGTTCGGTGTATCCCGCGGGACGCGCGGGGATCCGCACAGACATCGTCACCTTGACTCTCGAGCTCTGACCGACAAATGAAACAAAGAAATGGCGATCTCTTCCGGCGAGTACAAAGGCGATCTCTTCCGGCTTCTTTTCTTATTTGATCTATTTGTCGCAACTTCGCCATGCATGTTCTTCGTATCCTCGTTTAATCAAGGAAGAGTCTCTTCTCGGTTTCATCTTCTTTCTTCATCTCCTCTTTAGCCACGATTCAAGAACGATGGACTCAGGTAAGGAAAAAATTGTGTTTACATGTTCTTCATCTCCTCTTTAGCCACGATTCAAGAACAATGTTTGCTAATATGCATTTTTCATGTTGGCATTGTTGTTCTTGTGTGTAGTTGTATGTTATAAAGTTTCCTTCTTTGTCTTGTTATTGAAGTCAGAAGTATGTTCCTGTAAAATTAAACTAGGCACTGTTGCTTGTTATCCTCATGGCAGTTGTTTCTTAATGTTCTGATCGTATAAACTCAAGTGACTTATTTTCTAAAACTTTTTCTTTATAATGACATGTGATGAGTGGGGGATTGTATTACGATCAAGGAGGAGAATGATATGAGAATGCAAATGACACTTGCATTCCAATCTATAAGCTTAAGGACCTCAGGTTAGTCTATGTTCTATTTTTTTTTGTCGTCTTCATTGCTTATGATAAGAGCTGATAAAATTTAGGTATGAAAGCAGACCGTTGACAAGGTGTTTTATTTGAACATGTTACATTGAGTTTCTATGATAATAACAATAACTAGGTTACTAGTATATACTTGTGTTCTTACATAGATCTCTTTTTTGTATGTTTCTAGTAGAGCTTTGTTTGACTCTGGCTCTTCCACCGAAGATAAAGAGAGTGTTTTACGTGTGAAGCTGGCTTAGGAAACTAAAGATGAGTTTGCTGCAGTATTACAAGTCACTGAGCCATCTAAAACAAGGTACATCTCTTACATATGGTTGCTTGCTCTTGATCGTTTAGTTTGATAAGACTTGTTAGTAATGTCGGTGAGAGTTTGATGCTGGCTTTTGCAGGTGAGGAAACATAGATTTGGCTGGCTTTGACACACCCGTGGGCATGTACCGCCAATGCTTGTGCAAGTCGCGGGCCGGGATTGGGCAGCACTTCTAGTGACCGCATCCCGCGCGGGCCTGTACCGCTAAGACCCACATTGACTGTGTACCGCGGCAGGGGCGGGACAAAGCGGGTCGGTACAACCCAATTGCCATCTCTAACTGAGACTGCAGTGGCTATTATTTGCCACTAATATGGAGACATTCATAGTCAGTTCTAATAGGTTTGACAAAAAAAAAAAAGTCAGTTCTAATAGAAAAGATTACAAGGAAGTTTTGTAGAGGTTGTTCTTATCATTCTTCTCTTATACTTTCCATTCTTCGAGATTCGTCTCAAACTCTTATTCTATCGTAAAGTCCTCATATTCCAGAATCTTTTGTTTTGCTGCTGTACTCTTTCTCCTGGAGCATGAGCTCGGTTTTAGAGTGTTTATACTTTATTGGTGATTCCACATAATTCTACATCACCTAAAGCAGTGTAATCTCTTTTTTTTCTCTCTACATATTATCAGCAGGCTCGGCTCAATATTTTACTGGGCCCTGTACAATTTTAACTTATTGAGTAACTAGATTGTAAAATATATTAAAAAACAAATTTTGTAAGTATAAGATTATGTATTTGGTATCTGATTGTCTAATACAATTATATTTTTGTTAATTATTTATGTTTTTAAAATATTCATAGATGTTGAAAATGATTTAAAATGTTGTAATTTTATCCTCATATAAATTAACTTTGAAGAACTGAATTTTTTATAATTTTAATATATTAATTTATTTAAAAAATTAATATATTAGTTTTTAATTTTAATATATTACTCTTTTTAAGTTACCTAACTATTATTTTTGTGAAAAATATTAGTTCACTTCTTAGTTTCAAACATTTTATAAGACTAAAAGATCAAATATTTATATTTATATTTAATTAACAACCAAAAATATGTTTTGTCAAAAAAAAGTTATGTGTTAACCAAAAAGATTCTCCAACATTCTGACACAAAAGGAAAAGCCTTTACGTTAGGTATATAATTGATATGGACCACAATACATTTATGTGTTTATGTTTTGGAAATAAAATGTTTAGGGTAATACGTTTGAATTTTTTTGGAATATTCTTTATTTATTTATTAAATTAAAGAAAAAATCAGTGATATAGCTTTGTAATTTTCTCTAAAAACAAAAGATAGAATCCATGAGAAATTCTGTTTTAATAGTATAGATATTAATAATCTTTAAAAACATCACCCTAACTTTTTTGAAAAAGGATCTTAAATCTTTAACTAAAATTTTGCAAAAAATAAATGGGTTCAGTGCAAATGCACCTTGATCACATCCCAATGATCGGGCATGAAATTTATCAGAGCTCTGTATAACAATTTTGTTCAATACCCTCTTCATTGGTGATGGTGATCTTGTTCATTCGGCTGGTGGTCTTGTCCTCAGGATGTTGTTTGCATTAATGTCAAAACAACCACGTGGAGCCGAAACAGACTGCTTCTTCATGGCAAGAAAGTTCTACGTTTTTCCAAAGTTTCTAAACAGATATCTAATCACATTTTCCCTTTTTTTGATAAATCCTATCGGCTATCCGGTCGGTCCTGGGAAGAACGCATTTAGTGTTACAGAGTGGACTAACCCTAAAGCGTACCACACTGCCTGACCCAAGTATGAATACCTTCTGTTACGATCTACCATGTAAACCACTTGGACCCAAGCCCAAGCACATTTTCTCTTACTCTACTCTCATCTCTTTACTTATATGTGTGAAGAACTCTTAACTATCATAGAGAATGACAAGAAGAGTTGAGGTTTTCAATATGTTAGATACTTGACTAAAAATAGTTTTACTTGGATGCTTGTGTAATTTCACATTATGATCAGGAGTACTCCAAATTATTGAAATATTGAAAACACATTGTCTACAACAAATATATATAAATATAGAATAAAAATGATATATTGAGAAGGTTGAGCCCCATTGGTGGTTTAAGGGACATTATATGTATCTGGAAATCTGTATATATAATGTTTTTTCTCCTGTGACTCTCTCCAAGTCATTGCCACGTCATTAAGTCGAAGGCTTCTGTTTGGACACGTGTCTCATCTCCTCGAAACGCAGCGCTTCATTAATAGAAGTGTGCAAATTTAATGGGCTCCGGTTTATGTTATTTGGGCTGAAACAATAAACAAAAGTAGTCCATTTATGCCTTCGTCTTCATCAACAATGGCTATTCTAGCTTTTTAGGGTTCATCGATTTTCGAGCTCCGATTCGGCCAACCAGAAATGGAGGTCTTGAAAGGTTGTGTGAGGCGATTCTTCGTGAAGAATCTCTGTGTCAATCTCCGTTCATGTCATTTCGTCATCGATATATCTCCTCATGTACGTTACGGGATGTATTGATTCAACGCCATTAACGACCTTCTTAACTCTTTCAACTCACTCCAACCACGATGATTCTTATCTCTCTTCCAAGTGGTTGATCTCCACCTATAAAAAGGACAGTCTTAATCCCGTGAACATCATTGTACTTCCAAGGTTGAGGTGCGACTCCTCAGGTTTTCAGATATAAAAGTATTGTCTTCTTCTTATGAGTTTCAGTGATTTTTTTGTTTGTTTCATATCTGATATGACCACTATTCTGATTTGGTTCTTTTTTATGTTGCGTCTGTATGTGTGAATTTTCAATTTATGTAAAAGCATCATCTTTTGTCTTAGTGAAAATTTCATGAGCTTCTTCATGTGGGTTTTCGTGCTTCTACAGTCACTATAATTTAAGGCTTTGTTTGTTGCAGATGTAGCCCTCTTCTTTTAGAAGACGCTGGGTCAGCGGCTATCGATCAAAAACTGAACATACTTTCGCAAAGGTTTCTGGTGTCGTCTGTGATGCTGTAGAAAGTAGCTCCAGTTAGAATGGTTGCTGCGATTATTTTTGACAGGCAAAATCACTGCCGCCAGTGTTACTCTCCAGATGCGTGAACAAGAAAACAATTATAAATTTTATCGCAAGCTGCTGACGCAGGGTCTTCTAAAAGAACATGGCTCGTATCATTCTCAAACACATAAGAGACATTAACCCCTTCATTTTCTCAATATAATTGAGTACATGGAGGCCAGTATCTTAAATCTCAACACAAGCTTTAGTTCGGCATTTATTCATGCATCTGCATTTACACATCTCTTTTGTCTTCTTCAACTTTTTGGTCGCTTCAATGGATGTTGTAATGGACAAAGTCGAATATAGGCCAAAAGGGTTTGCTTATGTCACATTATATTCTAAAGAATAAGCTGTGGAAGCTTTGTTAGAACTGAACGGAGAGGTATCAAATCCTTCTTGCAAATCAAAGACACCAACACAACCCTATCTCGATCTCCTGTCGCTGTTATTGGTGTATGATTAATCGATGCAGGGTAAAATTTGTTAACCTTGAAAGCGAAAAGATTGCATAGTGTATAATACTTATCATAGTGTTTTTAATAAACTCTTCAGGTATAGTGGTCATTGTTCAAGAATTGGTGCTCAAAAGAAACTGAGGAAGCTGGAGAATAGCCCATATTCTGCTCCAAACACAAATTTCATGGCTTGCTCTCTCATGTTACTTTGAGTAGAGGTTCAATGACGAAGGAAGAGAGAAACCAACCATGGTCTCTTATGATATTCTAATGTCTCGCAATAGCTCAAACGGACAAGCTGTTCTAAATGATAATAATAGTAACATGTGAGAGCAAATCGTTACGAAAGGTTGTCAACCTTTTCTATGTTGTTTGATCGTGAGTACATGAATCTAGGATGCATATTAGAATATGATTTTAGCTTGGATTCTTTCATTTTCTTATATGTGTGTATTTGTATTCAAGACTATAACCTTTATCTTAATAAAATATGAAAAAAGTAAAAATAGTATTCAGCTCTATTGTAATATATCACACGGAAACACATGAACAAAATTATTTAGACCAAACACGTCTAGGTTAAAGAACGTGATTGTTTATCTTTTTCACTTTAGTTGATTCATAATGATCATCTTTTGTCTAAAACACGTGGGGGAAGAGGGG
>NC_027748.1:26755075-26772193 GCF_000695525.1 Brassica oleracea var. oleracea | reverse complement strand
GAAGGTTATAAAAGTTAAGAACCATATAAGAGAATATGATTTGTCTTTTGGATTTTGAACAAATGGAACATTATATGTGGAGTTGGAATACTTTTATTTGTTTGAAGCTGCCAAAGAAGGAGGATGGTTGGGACACCACTGTTTATAAATGGTTTGTATTCTTTCTACACCGCAATACTCCTGTGTTCTGCCTCGACAATGAGTCTGACCTCAAGACCTATCCCGACATTGGCCAAGCTGCATTTGATACCACCAGAAGTATCTTTGTTTCGGTAAGAGGCTAATTTGTATCAAAAGATTATAAATCTATTTTCCTAGGGAAGGTTATAAAAGTTAAGAACCATATAAGAGAATATGATTTGTCTTTTGGATTTTGAACAAATGGAACATTATATGTGGAGTTGGAATACTTTTATTTGTTTGAAGCTGCCAAAGAAGGAGGATGGTTGGGACACCACTGTTTATAAATGGTTTGTATTCTTTCTACACCGCAATACTCCTGTGTTCTGCCTCGACAATGAGTCTGACCTCAAGACCTATCCCGACATTGGCCAAGCTGCATTTGATACCACCAGGCGTATCTTTGTTTCGGTAAGAGGCTAATTTGTATCAAAAGATTATAAATCTACTTTCTTAGTGAAGGTTATAAAAGTTAAGAACCATATAAAAGAATATGATTTGTCTTTTGGATTTTGAACAAATGGAACAACTGAAAAGCAAAGGACATCAAGTAGATCAGTCAGTCAATCTCTCACAAATCATTCCCTAATTGCTATTAGAAGTCAATGGTAAAATATATGAGTTTACACTATGTTTCATCGAATATAACAATACTCTTACAACGTTGAAAATATGGTTCTCATAGTTACGGTTGTGTTCAAGTTACCAAATGGTTTAGCAACATTAATGATAAAAAGACAAGAAGGTTGTAGAAATTTAAAGGTAGAGATGAAATCCTATTTACTAAAAAAAATTATTCAAGATTGAGAATAAAATAAATTAAGGATAGGACATTCAAAACAAGAAAGAAACGAGTTATATATATAGATTTAATATGGGTTAAATTGGTTGTCTATATTGTTTTTTTCTTAGAAAAAGCCTCGGTTACATATCATGCATTATCATGTGTAATCCAAAGACAACTATATAGATTTTTAAGCACATAACATAATTTGATATACTTTTCAATAACTATTTTGCTCAACAGCCAATTCTGAAAAAAAATAACAGTATTTTCAAAACAAAAAAAAAAATTATCTTGAAAGTTATGAATTTAATGTTTTTAAACCCAAAATAAGCTTTATGCTGGGTACATTAAACAATTATTTATAAATAACCAAAACAAGTAAGATAAAAAAAAAATCAGATCATAACAAAGACTCAGTTATTTTTATCAATTTTGTTTATCATGTTAAATGTTATAGTATTTGTAGAAACAAAAAAGATCACAAATTTTAAGAACTGAAAAGTAAATTAATATGAATTAAACTTATATTTTATAACAGATGTCAATACAATATAACGAAATATACTTACAAAAATATAATTAAAATTAATTTTTATAAGGAAAATCATGGGAGTAGCCGGGCCGACCTTAGTTCAATATATAACTAGGTATTTTCCTGCGCTATGCGCATACAATAACTTTAAACATAATAATTTATTACATTAATTTGTATTTAATTAATATTATTCAATTTTAAAATATAAAGTAATCATTTGTAATTGATATTCTATTAAGTTTATGAATTTTTTTAATCTACACTGGCATATAGTTTAAACAAATAAAAATTATTTTGTTTTTCTGAAATAATAATTTTTATACATCTTTTACTGTTGTACTATAATGATCAATAGATATATAATATTTTTTAATAATTTATGTCATCATTTTCTTCTAATAGTTATTTTAGACTTAAAAAAATATTTGGTAAATAATATATATGATATTATTTAAAATGAATGATATAGTTATCTAAAAGCGATAGTATATATTTTTAAAATATTTTTTCGTAAAAGTAGATAAACTTTGTAGATATAAAACATAAGTATTTTGCATAGAAATTTTATTTGCAGAATAATTAGTTTAAGGGAGAGAATATATGTATCTGGAAATCTTTTATATACTAAAGCGCAAGTCGCCTAACGAATCATAATTAGACATGTGGCAAAGCAGAAAATTTAAAAAATAAAACAAAGAACGTTTATTAAAAATTGATTTTGAAACTCCACTTAAAAAAAATTAATTTTTTAAAAACAAATCTAGATCCCTAAATTTTCTCATAGTATAACCTACACGTACAAAATAAACATAACGGTTCTGTAACTTTTTTTTGTTACCTTTCTCTACGCTTTTTTTTTTGCTAAACTCCTAATATCATTAATGATTAAAAAGAATATTTACAGAAACTGGTTTAGAAAAGCTCTGTCTCAGGAAAAAAAAACAATTAAAAACAGAGATAGAGCAACAAGATTACAACCAAAGCTTGGCCAACATTATTACAACTAGGGGTGGGCGTTCGGATACCCATTCGGATTCGGTTCAGGTTTATTCGGGTTTCGGGTTTTCGGGGTTAAAGATTTCAGTCCCATTCGGATATTTCTAAATTTCGGGCCGCGTTCGGTTCGGATCTTTGCGGGTTCGATTCGGGTTCGGATAACCCATTTAAATGATTTTTAATATTTTAAAACTCAATATATAGTTTTAATTTCTCAAAATATGTAAATAAAATATTGTATTATATATATATTTGAATAAGATATGTCAGAATACCTAAACTTAACATATAAATTGGTTTGATTTGAATATTTTGATAGGAAATCAATAGATATTTCAAGTATTATTAGTGTTTTGAGTATATTTTAGTTATTTTAGACATCTACTTTTTACTATTTGTATATATTTTCAAGTGTTTTAGGTGATGATTGTTTAGTAGTTTTTGATTTTAGTTTTTAGTTTTTGGATTTTAGTTTTTAGTTTTTAGATTTTAGATTTAGGTTTTTGATTTTCAGTTTTTGTTTTTAATTTTTCAGCTTTTGGTTTTAGTTTTTAGATTTAGATTTTAGTTTTTGGTTTTGCAGTATTTTTTAGTTTTTCAAAGAATAATTATATATTAATTTAAAATAATACAACAAAATATCAATTAAATATTTAGAAGTTACCATAAAAATTTATCAAAATATTATGATTTTGTTTAAAAATAAAATACAGTAACATGTTTCTAGTTATTATATTATTATAAAAAATATATTATAATAAAATGTTAATCATAAAATAGATATAAGTTGCAAAAATTAAAATATTTTAAAATAATAAACTATTTAGAAATTTTCGTATATAAATTATATTTTATTTTAAAACTTGAATGACAATTGTTTTATGATATAAATGATTAGTTTTATGTGTAATCTTGAGTAGATGAAAAATGATTTCTGAAAAAATTAATAATTATTAAAATATTTAAAATTATATATTTTCACAATTAAAATGTTTCGCAATTTATCATGTTTAAAAAAATTAACATATTTTACGAAAAATATAAATAATAAACAATAAATTTGTTTATGACTAATACACAATATTTATAAACTAAGAATACATTTTTACTTTGTGTTTAAAAAAATAATACATTTATTCTAGAGCATATACATTTAATCAATGTTGATAAATGTTATATTAATATTATCAAAAAACTAAGAAAAAAAATATAAGAAGCTACGTGCTCCTCTACAAAAACTAGAAAAACATGGATTTTGGTTTTTCACTTAAAAGTTGATACATCATGTAAAAACTGGTTTCCCTAGTTTATAGAAAAACTCTTTTACTAAAATGTTGATTGGCTGTAGAAAGAGTTTTGGTTTTCCATAATTTTAGGGAATCAGCTTTTTAGAAATCTTGATTGGCTACGAAAATGGTTTTTGAAAAACAAAAACCAAAACCCATTCTAAAAACTAAAAACAATCAACACCTTAGATAATTTAAAAGTATCTTATATATTTTGGATGTTTTTAATATATATTAAATCTAAAAATAATTAATATATTTAGATATATAAATCTATTTCGGATACATTTGGGTACTGAAATACTTCGGTTCGGGTCGGGTTCGGTTTCGGTTCTCTGGATACCAAAATTTTGAACCCGTTCGGATATTTAATCAATTTTAGTTCGGATTCGGTGCTACTTTTTCGGATCGGGTTCGGTTCGGTTCTTCGGATTTGGGTTTTTTGTCCAGCCCTAATCACAACAATAGCGATATCAGTCCTTGAAATTTCTTCAGGTGTCTATGTGATGTCAAATACTTAAATTCCTATATTTTCTCAAATGATCTCATTCACGTTCAAAATTAATTTCACCACTTTAAACAGTTTTTCTAGGCCTAAGTTTTTCTATATATTTTTTTATCAACTAATTTAGGTACATGACCAATCAAGCTCGAACACATGATATTTTTTTATAAACTGATCCAATCAGAAAATTAAATGCAAGAAAAATGGTTTTAACAAACAAAAAATTGATCTTTTCTGGTTTTGTTAGATCCCTAAATTGTCTCTCATCACTACTACCACTTTCACGTCATATATAACTTCCAATGACACGAAATCAAACGGTATCATCTTCAATAAGACAATAACTTAACTTTTTCTATTTGCCTTTTCTCTTTCTTCTCCATGTTTTTTTCTGTAAAAGGGCATTTCTTCTCCATGTTTCATATTCTCCATAAAAAATATGTATGTTTTTCAATGCATCAACGAAAATCAATACAGGTTTGTGACTACTCTATTTATATTCATGTTTCTATTTTGCTTGAATCAAATATCATTTGATTCTTTTAGCGTGATTTAGAAAGAAGATGTCACTTGAATATACTGGTGTTTCAATGTTTATTTCTTCAAGAAAAAACAGGAAAATCAAAGCAGTGTTTGCAAATAAGGTAAAAATAAGTAGATTTACTCTACCGTAGGAAAACTGGCTATTTACAAATCAACTTTTATTGCTTTCTTTAGAAAGTAAATATGTCAATCAAAAAGATTAAATTTATTGAAAGTTAATATACGGTTTGCATGTTTTGAAAATGTTTCTAACCGAAATGAGTAAACATGTGATTAGATTAGTACACTGTTAACCTGAAAATGTAATATCAATATATCTTAAAAAAAGAGAATTCTTTACCCGTACGTGGTACGGGGGCCCAAACACTAGTTCAATATATAATGGTATTCAGAAGAACAAAAAAAGATATGGAATAAAAACGAGACAAATGACCTCAAAAGGGGTAAATCGAATGTATGTACATGGGGAAAAAGTGGTGTTCAGAAAGAAAAAAAGTACATGGAGAAAAAGTACCCTAATGCTTGCCTGAGTTTATAAGTGGAGCTATAAAAATGGCGTTCAAATCAAAACACAAACGTAAAACGATCATTAGTAAACACCTTGAAAGGTACATTTCTACATATATTTTAAAACTAAGGCCTAACAAAAACAAACCCCCCAATCAGCAATAATGTGTATATATCAGTTCTACTTCTTCTTTGGTACTGTTGGCCGTGACCTCATACTGGCTCTCCTTGCCACATCCCATGCCTTCTGTGGCGCATAAACACCCAACTGGGACGCAAAGAAAGATTCATAACCTGGTGAATCAAATGCAAATCCAGTGTGCTTGGAGAGCTCCCTAGGCAATTGGGATATCGCATAGCTTCTCGCTTCTTGAGGTGTGAGCTCGTTCTCTATTTCCAGGTGATCCGCCTTGCTTGCATCCGACTCGTGCCTATGGATTTCTTGGACGATCTGATAATCATATGGGAAGAACCATCTCTCAACCCTGTATCAGTAAAAGCATAGTTTTTCTCATGTCATAATCATTACAAAACATCCTGTGTACGCTTTGTTTCAGTGATCTTGAGCAAAATAACCCACATGTCAGTTCTGAAACTCATTGGTTTTACTTACCCTTGGAAGATGAAATCGCCTAGAAGAGAAACAATGGGAACAAGCAGCAATGCGAAGTAGAAATAGAATGTACTCATCAGCACATATATGACAAAGTAGACATTTTCCTGCAGAGACGAGGAAAAAATAATAAAATAAATGAGATTTTGCTAATCTATAAAGAAACAAAAAACATCACAAAAGATATACTGAAAGGGAAGTAGTAGGATGGTGTTACATTTCTATCACGTGGTGTCGTAATCCCGCAGTATACGAAAGCAAAAACGAGCCATGCAAGAATGCTCCCACCGACTGTGATATAATGCCATCTTGTAATGGAATTGCTCATCAAAAGAATGCGCACGTTCACGGCAATCACCAGACATGTGAAAACTAGTGTGCTAACATCCCAGAGACCAAATATTTTTCCTGATGAATTTATAGCACCAAAAGATGAGGTGGTCACGAAGAGATAGCAGACGAGAGACTGATACACAGCAGAAGTAGCCCATGCTGCTACGACTCTCCATTTGAAAAATGAGTTACGTATTCCCTCTCTATACAGTTCTGGGTATCTCTTCGAAAGGGACGCACTCACATCCTATCAAGAGCACAATACGGAAATGAGATTATCAAATCCAGGAAATGAAAATGGTCCTAATGGTTAAGTAATTTAAGATGGGTATGCGTATGTTTTAAGAGATCGAGAAAAGCTAGTACCTTCTCAAACAGCCCAAGGACAATGACAGGAAGAGCGGTGAAAAAAACGTTATACAATGACTGGAACCAATCATCGTAGAACCTTTGACCAGAAAATCCAGTTCGAAATGTGAACCAAAACTGAGTCAAAGTGAAGGTAAGATTCTTGTAGAAGAAATACATGACCACCTGCCAAGTAAGAGATCATAAGAACATTGATGAAAAAAAAAATAAGCATGTTATGCCGCAATCTGCCAAGTAAAAGATCATTAGATGTTTCAAAAAGTTTTGCGGCAAAAGACAAACTCAACCTTGCAGATTCTAAGATATGACCACCGTCCATGGACAAGAAGCAAATCAGTAAGAAATCTGAACTGAGCGATGGCAAAATCACTAGCCATCACAGCTTGCATTCCCTCCATCCCACTTATTCCTATACCAACATGAGCTGCTTGAATCATGCTAACATCGTTGGCACCATCACCAATACTAAGAGTAATCTTCTTTGCGCCTTTTCTCACCAAGCTTGTCACCTGAAATTAGGTTCACATATACTACCATTTAGAAGGCGGTTCAAAGAACACAGAGAACCAAATTACTCACTGGACATGAATTAAGTGTAAAACTCAAACCCAAAAACAAAATGTGATTACCAATTTCGAAATCAAAGCCCCAAAATAAAATAGTATATAAGCTTCTCTTTAAAGGCCCAACCTGTACGAATTTATTTTGAAATAGTCATCTAAATTACCTGTGCTTTCTGTAACGGAGAAACACGGCAGCATACAACTGACGTACAGTTCAAGCTCAAGCTGAGCAGCGTTACGCGTAAGCTCGGGTCTAATGCATACATTAAACACTTTCCATCAATAACGAGAGCCAATTTTGGTCCAGCTACGGTATGCATATAGAGTTGAGCTTCTTCAAGGCTCTTTCTCAGCTCCTTCTTTACTTCTTCTTTGATAACACGAGCAATCTCAACTTGATCACCCTAATATCAAAAAGATTTATGAACAAAAAATAGGTAAACTGATTGTTCTCCGCACAAGACAAGCTATTAAGAGCACCTCCAATGGGGGGGATTCTACCCATTGGAGTTCTAAAGATTCATGTGTATAAGTATATGTTGTATATGTGTATGTAGGTGTGGGGTCCATTATTTTGTGGAGAATAATAATGGACCCCACACCTACATACACATATACAACATATACTTATACACATGAATCTTTAGAACTCCAATGGGTAGAATCCCCCCCATTGGAGGTGCTCTTAATAGCTTGTCTTGTGCGTCCCTGATTGTATCCGTTTCAGAACTGATGATAAATTGTTTCATATCATTGTTGATCAAGTTGCATGCTGTAGCATAACAGAATCCAAGGCAGATATTTAAGTGGCAGAAGAAAAAATAAGACCCAAGAGCAAAAGTTGTGACACACCCTACCATAAGCAATATTAATAGCCGTTTCCATTTTGTCCCCTGTTAACACCCAGATCTTAATTCCAGCTCTTGATAAGGTCTCTATGCAGTTAGGCACCCCTTCTTGAAGTTTGTCTTCTATTGCAGTTGATCCGATGAGGGTAAGATCCTTCTCGATAAGTTCTGCTACCTTCATGGATCAAAACACCTCACATTCATCAGCTATGATAAAACTATTTCCTGGCTACTCAAAAACTGTACTGTAAGGATATAATCACTCTCACTACTGAACATAATCATAGAATCATTTTTCAAGTTCGTGTCATACGAACAAGTTCGTGTCATACGAACAAGTTCGTAGCTCTTGGTTGTTAACCTTTCTCGGGATTCATGAGAACGCTACCTCTATCATTATAGAACACTAGGTAAGAAATAATGGAATACCTCATCTAACTTCTTCTCACGGTCTCGCAATGCAGATTTGGCCTGGATGAATTTTTCATTCCAACTATTATAGGTTTCGGGGTCTAAATCTCTATAGGCCAGGCAAAGGGTACGCAATCCAGAAGATCCAAAATGTTCCAAATGTTCTCTTGTAACTTTCCTAACATCGTCCATACCATCGGCCAATCTCTCAAAGATTACGTTATCTGCACCCTGTGGACAATGTTCCAAGCAATGATCGATATTTGACACTGTATTACACAGAGAACTAAGTACTTATAGAGCTCTTACCTTACAGTAGAGTACAAGCCTTCCATCTGGGTAACGGCATACAACAGACTGGCGCTTCCTTGTACTGTTATGCATTGTGTAAATTTCAATGGTATGCATAAAACATGACAAATGGGAAATAAAGAAACATTTCACTGTCTTATAGACCTGTTGAACTCAAGAACGTTAAGTATCTCATAGGCCACATCTTGAACCTTTCCCATCTTCTCCACGTGAGACTCGCGAACATACACCATAGTTGGAGTACGCCTGAAATTACAAGAAACTAGTCTCAAACATTACTAACAGAGACTTGAGAAACAAACACACATATATGAAGAAAATCTCTAAAATTTGAAACAAGGGGAATCATGGGGCAAGTTAACTAGTTGCAAATTTATCTTGTCAATTTGTCTTTCGAAACTGAATGTAATGGGAATCACCTGTAAAAGAAGAAACCAAAATTCTTGGCGGCAGTAACTAGGGCAGCTTCATCTGGAGATGCAGCTTGATATACGATCTTTTCAGGGGACTCATCACCTTCAGGAAGGACTGTATGACAGATGGCTAGGCATCGAAAGAGTTCCTACAAATATCAAAAGTACAATATCTTATAGTTAAATTAGCCTCTGAATGTTCGCATGCCCAGAAATAGACACAGTAGAAATCTGGAACCCAGAATAAGGAACTTCTCTAAACTACAAAAATGGCGTTACAATACTTTTAGATGCTTTAATCAGAACCATTCTGTAGTTTCTCGCAGAACAAAGACCTAGAATACAGGCAATGGTTGAACGTTGAAGCCAATTGAAAAACCTTTTCGAGTTAATACCTTACAAATTCACATCTCAACACCTATCAAATACATAATTAAGTACAATAACATTATCACCTTACAAGTTCACACCACAACACCTATCGTAGACCGAACGTCTCCATGAAAGGAAGCAAGAACTCATGTTCTAGAGTATCCCTATAACCCCATCATCTCTTAACTATTACAATCCTTAAACGTACTGTGAGAAAATTCTCGAAGAAATAAATGTAAGGCACCTTGCAAAGATCAGGATTAGGCTCATTTCGCCAAGCTCCCCGCATTAGCCTTGGATCATCAAAATTAAATCCCTTTTCTCTTATTGCACCAGTCGACCTTTCTTCCTGAATATATTCGTAGAGAGACAAATTAGACATGCTTCCATTGCAACTTAATGCACTAGGCAACTTCCGCATCTGAAAAGAAATAATACCTCGTGTACTTTTAAGCCATTACGCTGAGCGATTCCTCTTTCTATCTCAGTGACACCACATCCATAACTTATTCCTCCAATTGAACATTTAAAGAATTCCATCAAATTTCTTGTCAGCGTTCCAGTTTTATCAGAAAATATGTATTCCACCTGAGAGATACCATAGTAATTGTAACAGCAGTGAGAATGGTATCACAGTATAATATTCTAGAGACAGATCAATTACAAACAATAAAGCGGATATATATATATCATACAAGCAACAAATTTCCGCAGGGATCAGTAGTAGTAATATGCGACATGTCCTGATAGCTACCTGTCCAAGCTCCTCGTTTAAATTGGAAGTCCTGGCCGAGGCAGGGGTATTTGTTTCAGCATGATACATATTGAGATCTCGGTTGATAAACTGAGTCGACTGGATAAACTTGATCATCTGGGTTTTTTCATTTAAGGAGAGAAGATAGAAACCACTCAGAATGCCAGTAATTGTAATGCGGATAGTTAAAATAGGATACTAGGAACAACGTACCTCTATAGAAACATAAAGGGAGATTGGTATAATTGATGAGAACAAAGTGATTAGAGTGAAAAAGGTGAAAAACCCTATCTGTAGACGCAAATAGAAGCAATATGGTAAAAACCAGCAAACCAGATATAGAGGGAATCAACTAACTACACAAAGCTATTTACCGCGAGTCTGTTACGGTATTCCCAATCTGACTTCTTAAGACCCAAGTATAGGTCCTCACGATCCGTCACAATTGAACTACAAAATTAATAGTATAGATAACTGTATCGCAACAAGACATGGTTCAACAATCGAACGAAACATGACTTGACAATAACAAGATCGACGAGAAACCATACCAGCCTATAGCTCCAATTAGACACATTGTGATAAGGACACAAAATATTGTAATAATGAGTTTGTCAAGCTTCTTTTCCAGCGTACTTCTTTTGGAAGGAGCATTCATCGCATTCATCATCACCTAAACAGTTTGAATTCACCATATAACAACATCAGACACTATGCTTAGCAACTATACAATGAAGTAAAAACAGAGTAAGTCTTTGCAATCTTCTTTCCTTTTGAATATGATTTCAGAATACATGTATCCTGTATGCTAGAAACACATGTTTGTAAGCTGGTTTCTCATAAAACAAGCTTCACAACAGCTTACCTTCGTCTCATGGCCAGTAAAAACAACAGCTCCAACTATGTATTCTGTGTTTCTAAGACTGCATCCCTGAAAATGTAGATTTCACACGTCTCAGAATATTATTAAATTTAAGGGTATAAAGCTCTGTACTAGATGCATGGAAATCTATTCAGTAAAATTTTTAAGGCCAAGGATATAAAGTTCCAAGAAATCAAGATATCTCAAAGTAGATCAAAACTTGATCCATAATTAAAAAAAAACAATATGCATGACCAAATCATAAAATTGCAAAAATAACGCACAAAAGGGGGAAAATAAGCCAACGGTAGAAACAGTCAATCATACACGCAATAAAAGCTGGTCGGGAGAGAGAGGTAACGTCTGCTTTTGTACTACAAGATTCCCGGTGAAAGTGTACAGTGAATTGTTCGGTTGCTCACACTGAATTTCACCTGCATTGCAAAAGACACAGATGATGGAGAAAGTCAAAACATGTGTAAAACAGTTGCAACTTGCAACACAATCATACTGAGATGAAAAAGGAAAAAAGTTAGAATGAAGGACAGTCGGAGCAATAAAAAAATTATGTCTGCATGTATAATATAATCAGATAAAAAATGGATTAGAGACAAGATCATGTATCATCAAAGTCAGAAATGAGCCGTAACAACTCTTTCCGCAAAACAATAATAGGAAAATTCTACCAGACAAACACTAAACAAATGACAAAAACGGACTGCTATATAAGACTTTGCTGCCATTAGTTCTGGTGATGTTTCGATCCCTACATCAGGATGTGATATAATAAAAACATGTTGCCAGGGTAACTACAAAGGAGTAATCTGGCCCAGGTGAACGTTTCTCAGAAAGTTTCATTTATTAGCTTTTTAGCCAGAAGGTAGCGATCCAATCTGTGATAATAAAATTAACAAGTGGCTCTACAACCAATACCAGTGTTCTAAAACGCGCTAGGCGTTCATTACGCGTTAGAAGACTGTATAGCGCCTATCCGTTTAGGCGTTCGCCTAAACGAGATATATACGGATATATATTTTTACACGAAATATAAGTATAAGATTAATATATATACATTATTTTTGAAAAAAACTGAACATAAATATATTTTAAATCCACTTTTATGTATAAGTATATAGTTTAACATATATAAATAGTTTTAAATTATAAAAATTAAAGCCATTTTAAATATATAAAGATGATAAATTTAAAATGATTTTGCAAAAATTATACTAATATCTACAATCATATAAATATATAAAATATGTAAAAGTAATATAAATAATAACATTAATAAAATATAATAATAATACTAATAGTTTATTTTTTTGAATATTGATGCTTAAAATCCGCCTAGGCGTCCGTGTAAACCACATGTCCGCCTAAACGCTATTATTCGTCCGAATTATATAAATCCGCATAAAAGACTGTATAACATAATAACAATACGGTTGGCTACCGTATAGCGCCTAAACGCCCTAGACGGCGCCTAGACCGTATTTTAGAACACTGACCAATACCAAATCGCCTAAACCCACTAACTTTATTAGCAAATTAGCGTTCGTAGAGAATTACGTACTTGACGTCACTTCACCTCTGTCTACGAAAAAAATCTTGCATGAATCCAATCAAAGCAATAGGCTAACCTCTAAACTCAGAGGCTTTCTCTGGTACCAAGTAATCCCATGTCCTTTCAAGGGCCTTTCTTATTTTTAAATTTGTTTCTCCATCCAGATTTGCAGTCTGCACTCACAATAAATACGCAATTGAACGGCACACTAGGTAAGAGAAGATCTAAAATAACAGCTTTTGTCCTGGACAAAAAGAAAGCACTATATTTCTTCAAAAGGGGAAGTCAAAGAAGAAGCACCTCAACATAGCAGATACCATCAGGATTAGTGCTGGACAGGAAAAGAATATCGGCTGGAAAAAACGCATCTTTTTTTATCTGCAAAAACAAGAATCTTATTCAACAGTTATGGGTCTTAATTTAAAGATAACAAGATTATCTAATCAAGCTATAAATTAGAACCCTGAAATGTAGTCAGCACAAACTAATTTCCTAAACCCAGTGTCCTTTGCCAGAGGTCAATATGTGACGGAGGAAAGCAGCACAATGATACACATAAATCACAGAAGGTAACTGAACCCTACCAGAATAACTATAATGCAGGCAGTACAACTAAACATGTGTACCAACAACACACAGCAATAAATAAAACGGGTAGCCAAAGAGAAATTCATCTAATCATGTTAGAATAAGAAAGGATTAACCTTGACAATATCTCCAACTTGCAACTTTCGCCAAGGAATAGGTACCCACTGTTGGTCTTGTAAGATCTCCACTGTGCTATTATTTATGGACATATCATTTTGAAACCGTTTCTGAAAAGATTATCCATACAAGGATTTAGAAGTTGAGACACAGGTGGGTGTTGAGACTAGCTTGAACAGAGTATTTTAGCGCTGAAATTATTCTACTTTAAAGCAAGGAGAAAGGGAATATTTCGGCAATTAAAAAAGAAGAAGAAGAAACGTGTTCCCTTACCCAGTCTTCGAAAGCCTCTTTAATAAGAGAGACGAGAAGCACCATTGACAACGGAGCTACATTTGTTATTGGACTCACAGGGCTGCAGGACAAACAGTCTATCAAGTTAATAACTGCATAGATCATGCATAATTAATCCTTAAAGTTTCATCCAACCAAAACAAGGGAATTCTATGGATGGAGTATGAAATAAACAGAAAGAAAACTTCAAAAATCGTCAAAGTTAGACAACTTTCCAAGGAAGAGAACGTACCTTATAGGTGTCATTGATAGACAGGAGATTCCAAGAAAGTATATGTTTGCTATGCGCCTAAACTGTCAGGGAAAACATAAAAACTAAAATCAGAAAACATAACCAAAAAATCCTTGTGGAAATGACTGGCGAAGGAGTTCAAAGTGTTGGCATGTTCATCATATGTCTCTTCATTTACAGTTATGATCCTAATTACATGTTTACACTAGTCTTGATAAATAAGTGAATCAGAAACTAAAAAAAAAAAGGAAGAATATCCATGACAATTCCACCAGATTGCAAAGTTCTCGGCTAGTCCTTAAATACATTCTGAAGCTCTAAGTTTACAACCCTTAGAGATCCAAGCAAGATGAATACCTGTTCAAACAGACCCTTGGGCAGAAAGGTGAAAACATTATACTTTGTTGTAGAAATTGAATTACCCTGAAACAATCACCACCACATTCCATCAGAAAATAATCAAACACACACAAATTGACTTACAAGCCCAAACTAAAAAGAAAAGAAAAATAATAAACAGATCGATGAATCCAAAAAGCACAAATTCCATTGTGCATATCCGGTAATCGATTCAGAACAATACCTTGAAGCGGACGGGCATATTGGAATCTCGATCATTGCAGTAGACGGTTCGATAAGACGGAGCCTGAGGCTGTATATGACCCAACGTCACCGTTCGAGACGGCGTCCGCCGATGGCTAGCCGACGAATCGACGCTTAAATTACCCGATCGAACCATTCGGATTCAATTCCGATCCAACAGGTCCAAAGATCGAATATCCGACTTGACTAATATTATTGGTCTCCTTGATTACGCAGATCTGTTCTAATCGACGGTAGAGAGTGGACAAAGAGAGGACCAAAGACCAGCCTCTCTTCCGTTTCAACCTCTCTTTTTTTTTTTTTTGGGTTGAAGAGAGTAATGCTTCTTCGTCGTCAGAAAGTTGCTGCTTCTTCGGGTTGAAATTAAATAATTAATTAAATCTATTTTCAAATGTGCATTTTTCGATACGTATTTCTCTTTCGGGTTATTCTGCCCAAAATCCATCCGCGTTAATGCAAGAAAGAAGGAAAAACCTTCCGCGTTGATATTTCTTCACGCGCTCTTTTATCGCGTGATATTCAAATTTATAGCTGAGACGCACATTGTTTGTCTTTGAAGATTTTCTTTAGGATTCTTGGGAAAATTGTTTTTCTTTAAAGCAAAAAATGATAACTATTTCTTTTTATACTAATGTCTATTTTGTGACATTTTTTCATATAATACATTTTAATATTTTTGAAAATAAATTTAATAAATATTTATACAAACAAAAAAATTTGGAAAAATAGTAACTATTGATAAAGTACCTATATGAAATTAGTGGTATTTTTTCAGTTCTAAAAATGTTTAAATCATAATTTTCAGATTCTGCTCCAAATAAAGTAGAAAACGAAATCCACTCTTTTCATTGAATCTACAATGTTTAGAATACATGATCTACGTAAATAAAAGTATTCTAAAAATATTTAGAATACACATTCTGCGCTTACCTACCGATCTAAAATCTTTAGAAATCAAAATCTACACATTAATATAAATCTAAAACAAGTAGAAACCGACTTCTACATATTTAATGTAAATCTAAAACATGTAAAAATCAAAATCTACACATTATTATAATTCTAAAAACCTATAGAAACCGATTTCTACATATTAGATGTATTCTACAGATAAGAAATCAGTTCCTCAAAATATGGAAACAAAATATTTGGGAATATTCACTTTCGTATTTTGAAAAAAATCGATTTTTTTATAAAAAAACAAAAAAAATCGAAAAAAACGTGGTAACCTTCTTCTCACGCCGTCTTCTATATTCTATTGATTATTCACAAAAATTTTACATTATTTCTACCAATTCAGTCTGAAATTGAGTGAGTTAAGGTTTATGAACTTGAGAGTTTGATTTTCTCCCCCTTTGTTCGTGAAGGAGATGAGAAATTATGGGTTTCATCCCAAAGAAATCGAGTTTAAAGAGTTGAAATCATGTTTGGTCGGTTCAAATCAAGTGGAATCAAACCGGATATAACCGAAGAAAACCAGGAAAATTATTTGGAATACTTACCTGGGCACTGGATCGATCGGTCTATAATTCGAGATCAGTTGATCTGTATGAAATCGATCTTTGCCGATCGAGTGAAATGGACCAGCTCGATCAGTATATGCTCCGCGTTTTTTTTGTTCTGCATAATGATCAGGATCGATCGATCCGTTCGACCTTGTAATTTCGGATCGATCGACCCCGCTTGATCAAACCAATTATTTATTATATTTAAAAATTACAATTTTAAAGGCATTATTGCCATTTTGAAAATAATTAGCCTAATGGGACATAAAGTATATGAGATTAGTCTAAAGGAACATAGTTATTGTTGTAATTAGAGAGATTTAGAGACTGAATGTTTCTGTCTTATTATTAATGAACAATGGGGGTTCCTTTATATAAGGATTACAAGATAAAGAGAAAAGAAAAGTGTACATATCCTAATCCAACATGAAATAGGAAAACTACTAAAACATAATAATGGAAAGATTACATCTACTAAGAAAAGGAATGGGTTTCCTTTTCTCTAAGCTTTGTGGCCGTCTTTCTCTCTCCTGAATTCGGCTCTCTCTCTCTCCTCTCTCTAGGCTTCGGCCGTCCCTCCATCTTCTAGGTATTGGGCCGGTCTTGGACCGGGCCTGGTTAATGGCATTCCACTCCATGATTTATAACACTCCCCCTTGGATGCCATAACCATACATGATTCGTAGTACGCTTCATGTTGCCTCATTAAAACCTTATCAGGAAAACCCAGTGGGACAAAATCATGATGAAGGAAAAAGAGTACAACACGCACTACTCCCCCTGATGTGAACCTCACTGTAGGTTCTACATTCTACGCATCTTGGTGCGTGATATTTCCTGTATGTATAGGATGGGAGTAATCGGCCAGTTTCATTACTGAACCGTAATTAGACCATTTCGACTTCTTAGGTCGTTTCTCATGTCCTTTGACATTGAGTGTCTCGGTAAAGCATGTGTGCTAAACAATATGAACCATATTGTCCTCAGAGATCACTATTTGGTCTTTGCAAATCGTGTTTGCAT
>NC_027748.1:26749728-26752103 GCF_000695525.1 Brassica oleracea var. oleracea | reverse complement strand
TTGGCGTCTGGTCGCGGATGTGCGCCGAGGACGTCGGACGCGTCTTCTTCTTGAGTTCGCGAGCGGGTTGATTGGGAACTCAAGCTGGCTGTGATGTGAACTGGAAACTGAGGTCGTCTAGGATCAGGAACACCTTAGGGCTGGAGCTGATCGGGTGTTTGTAAGCCGGAACGCAAGCGAGAACAGTTTGGGGTTTTTTCGGAATTAGGGTTCCAAAAGACCAAGACGGCGCCGAGTATTGTTTCTGCGAGTGTGGGCGCGTCTGAGATCGGATCGACGAACGGTTTTAGGGCTGGAGCTGATCGGGTGTTTGTAAGCCGGAACGCAAGCGAGAACAGTTTGGGGTTTTTTCGGAATTAGGGTTCCAAAAGACCAAGACGGCGCCGTGCATTGTTTCTGCGAATGTGGGCGCGTCTGAGATTGGATCGACGAACGCTTTTCGCTGATGGATTCGTCTCGTCAAGAGCTTCAATTTGATATGTGGCTCGTCGTCTGGTTCCTCAGGGTTTGAGATATAGATTGATCTTAAGTTGCGTCTGGATTAGGGTTTATGTGTGACGGATTTTAGGTTAGGTTTTGTCTCAGGGTTTTGGAGTCTATCGTGCTGATAACGTGTTGTAATTAGAGAGATTTACAGACTGAATGTTTCTGTCTTATTATTAATGAACGGTGGGGGTTCCTTTATATAAGGATTACAAGATAAAGAGAAAAAGAAAAAGAAAGTGTACATATCCTAATCCAACATGAAATAGGAAAACTACTAAAACATAATAATGGAAAGATTACATCTACTAAGAAAAGGAAAGGGTTTCCTTTTCTCTAAGCTTTGTGGCCGTCTTTTTCTCTCCTGAATTCGGCTCTCTCTCTCCTCTCTCTAGGCTTCG
The DNA here is from genome assembly GCF_000695525.1 of Brassica oleracea var. oleracea. Lineage (NCBI taxonomy): Eukaryota > Viridiplantae > Streptophyta > Magnoliopsida > Brassicales > Brassicaceae > Brassica > Brassica oleracea. The sequence continues at coordinate 26,751,219 of NC_027748.1, read as the reverse complement.
GCCGTCCCTCCATTTTCTAGGTATTGGGCCGGTCTTGGACCGGGCCTGGTTAATGGCAATCCACTCCATAATTTATAACAGTTATCATTTTTTTGTTTTAAAAAAGCAATTTTCCCAAGTTTCTTTAACATAATGATTTGATGGGATGTTCTTTTTGTTTTTTCTATCGAAAACGGGAATTTAGAATCTTTAAAGGAAAAGGTGTTTTTATGCAAACTACTTTTTTTTTCTATGCAAACTACTTGAAGAATGTTATATGAGATTTTTAGCATGATGTATATGAAATCGTTAGACATGAATTTTCATAAAATAATTCAAAATAGTGCAAATAAAACTGTCTTATATGAATTTCTATAGTGTTAAGTAAAATTAATTTAGATAACCAAGATATTGCCGAATACCACATATAATCAAGAAAAGAGTACCTATAATCACATGAAAACCATGAATGTTGCTAAGAAAAAGGTAGAACCATAAATACTATCCGAAATAGTGAAGAGTGCTTGATAATATTTTATTCCTTGAAAGCCAGTAAATACTAGAGCCAGTAAAACAGTAGCTACTAAAGCATACACTGCTCGTTTTTCCTTCCCAACGAGTATAGCATGATGAGCCCAAGTTACGGTAGCTCTAAGGGAGAATAAGGGTATTAAGAAAAGGGATTTCCCAAGGATCTAAAACCCCAATCCCTTTTGGGGGCCAAATACCTCCGATCTCTACCGCAGGTGCCAAAGAAGAATGAGAAAAAGTCCAATAAAAAGCAAAAAAGAACATAACCTCCGATACGATGAACAGAATAGAACCATATCGAGGTCCATATTCTAACATTTTATTCATTTAAATAATATTTTAAAAATAATACATAATAAAAATTTAATTTCGTATAATGATACAAAATTAATAAGCTACATTGGTAGGTTTGATGGACCTTTCTAATCCTAATAATAATACCCTTTTTTGTCAACCATTCTAATAGTAATACTAATATCGACAAATATTTAGCTTGTCATAAATTTAGTACCAATATGTAAAGTACTATTTTAATAATAACGTGATGAATGTTGTAAATGAAGTGTTGGGGAAATACTTCTGTTATCATTACTGTCGACCAGAAGGTCCATATATATACAAGGTATTAGACCGTCATAAGGTCATGTTTATCCTAACAAGATAAGAATAAGGATAAACACTATGTTACAGATATACATGGAATATATACTAGATAAACACATAGTCTCTGGTTGTCTTTATCATGTCCCGGATTGGGCCTGCAGTACGGGCTGGTCCATGGTCGGTCATCATTTGGTTTATAACACTCCCCCCTTGATCGACACATCCGGTACAGGTTCGTTGCATGCTTAATGTTGCCTCATTAAAACCTCTCCTGAAAAACCCCAAAACCAATGTAAATGGGAAACCAAGGATAGGAAAAAGAGTACAACACATGAATTCCCCCAGATGAATGCATCACTGTAGTAGACGCATTCCCAT
>NC_027748.1:26746284-26748172 GCF_000695525.1 Brassica oleracea var. oleracea | reverse complement strand
CATAAGTGTTTATTTCGTGGTGAACCATACTGGTTACCATGGCTTTATGCCTCTTTCATACTGATCTTTAGCATAGAATAAATTAGTAGAAAATATGGGTATAGGCATTCATAATGCTTTTAGGCGATTTTTCAAAAATCTGAAAGGAATCGTATTTTCTTTGCTCATTGGTTAAATCTTTATAACTCAATGGGTCTGAATAATGTCATGTCTTTTGTCATTGTCAGTACCAATTAATTGATTTCAAGTGATTGTAGGAAGGTAAAGTTGAACCTATACAATCAAGATGAAGTTAAATCTATGCGAGAAATCAATCTATCAGTGAACTGACTCATTAGTCTACACCCAACAATTGATTTTATGTGATTGCAGGAAGGTAAAGTTAAACCTATACAATCAAGGTAAAGTTAAACCATGCATGAAATCAACTATCAGTGGACTGATTATCCTTTTATTAAGGTTTTATTTGTTATTTAATCAAGAATCATCAAGCAAGACCAAGCAAGATAATATATAAAAACAAAATCGTTTTTATTATTTCAATAACATAAATGAATAACAAATAAATCAAATCAGATATGAAAACATAAAATCAGAATGTCGAAAAATTATTCAATGTATAATCTGACCTCATGGTCCATGAGTGTCCACTCGGAATCCTCCTCATATCTCTTCTTATCAAATGTGGCTTTATTAGCTTCAGGGATTTTCCTCTCACTATCTAGTACTTCATAATATATCTTTATGATGTCATTAAACCGTCTGATGTTATCCATCCTTTTCTGCTTCTTTTGCTCAATGTCTAATAAATATGAGAACAGGTCATAATAGGTGGTGAAACCTTTGGCCTGATGTGATAACAACACTTCCTCTGAATGGAATTTGTCACGAGTTTTGTTTAACAAATCCTCGTTTGTTACCAATTCACCACATAGTCTAAGACTATAGGTGATTCTCATAAGATCAGAGTGATAATTGTCCACGGATTCATAATCCTGGAACCTTAGAGCTTCCCATTTTTTCTTGGATTCGTGCAACAATGGCTCACAGAATCTAGAATTCAAAAATGACCAGAGATTATGAGGATCATTAACATATCCAAACTCGTCTCTTAGGTCCTCACAGAGATGGTGTCGCATAATCATTATGGCTCTGTGTCTTTCACACGCAAGGGTGTCATTGCCATACTTGATGCACTTCCCAAGTCCTCTAGACTTCAAGACGGCTGAAGTGTTTATAGCCCAATCAAGATAATTATCTCCAGAGAGATCAAGGGCTTTGTAATCTGAGGGTATGAAACTCGACATCTGAAATCATTATTCAAAACAGGTCTTAATCAAGTAATCTTTTTGAAATTTTTCATGCTTCATATCAATGCCACACACGGACCAAAAGAAAATTTTTTTCTAAATGAAGCATTTTCTTAAAACCATACGGATTAAGGTGTGGATCAATTTATTTTTCAGATTTAAGGTCCTCTTATTTCAAACACAAGGTTTCAAGGCCTTTAGGGATTCTATCTTAGATGATCAGGAAAATGTTTCATATTTTCTTCATCCCATTGGATCAGATCATTTAGTACAATGATTTTTTTTTCAGTTCAGATCAGATTGCTTGAAAACTATGAATGATCTATATCCCTAACAGTCGAGATTTATTAGTATGCAAACAATATGCAATCAAGCAAACCAATTCAATCATGAAATCATGTTAGGGTTTTCAAAAAATATACCATATATTTATTATTATTTTTTTTCGAAAAATAATCAAATCAGAAATTATTGTGACTTAAAAAAAAAATCAGGAAGATTTGACTTATTCAAGCAATTTATTATATACTTTTCGATTTAAAAATAAATATATTTTCTCAGATATATCTCTGATATTT
>NC_027748.1:26745419-26746210 GCF_000695525.1 Brassica oleracea var. oleracea | reverse complement strand
GAGGTAAAACCTCGGATTAATTTATGAAACCATGATCAGATTTTCATAAAAATTATGTAACATGCAGTCATTAACAGTTCTAGTTGATTCAGATCAGATAAGAACATTAAACAGGATAATAATGATAAGTTTAAGCAAGTAACAGTCGGTTTCTTTCAACATATAGTAGTCAGATTTAAAAAAAAAAATTGTTTAACTTTCAATCCTAAACAGTTCTAATGTGAAACGATCATCAGAAAAAGTTTTAAACAATTTTAAAATCAGTTTCAGATTAAGAACAGATTCAAAACAAGTTCAGGTTCGAGATTTTAAAGAGTTTATGGTTTCTGGTTTTATTTTATTTGCAGAGACATGTTGCTAAATATAGCTACATGGCTGCGGATGGGGGTATTTAATACTTTATGGGTTTTAGATGAGTTTTCGATGATACCTGAAAACTTTTGATGGGTTCATCGGTCTATCAGTTACAGATCGTCCTGGTTAGCTGATGGATTGCTAGGAATTATTGTTTTTGTTGCTGCTTGTTGTAATAGGAGACTGGTATATGGTTGAGAGAGATTTTGGTTTCTGAAACAAATTTTCCGCCTGTATTGTAGCTGAGCGTGAGGGCGCGTCCAAACTCAGATTGATGTGGGGTTAGCGGCGTTGGCTTCTTCTCGTCAAGAGCTTTAATTTGGTATCTGGCTCGTCGTTTGGATCCACTTGAGTTGAGGGATAGAGCTGTTTGAAGTTCGTCGGGAATTAGGGTTTTTACTGCTCGGATTTATTTCTGGTTTTTAGGGTTAGGGTTT